>NC_086446.1:461460837-461760837 GCF_028390025.1 Pseudophryne corroboree
ACGGATAGGGGCACAGCATAGGGGGGATAGTAAACTCCTCAGCGGGAGTTAGTTACATGGGCTCCTATACGTAGTGTTAGGTATTGAAGTGTCCAAAATATTTAAACGGTGGCCATCTTAATTACATATAGGCGCCAAATCTGAGGGGCAGGGATTAGCCCTCCCTCTCTTTTTAGGTATCCAATAAAATAATCCACAACAATTTTATTATAATTATAGCGGCTCCCTCTGCTGGTGAAATTTTATATAGATAATTTGGATCTCCTGAGACATAATTCTACGTTATTGTTTATATTTTCAAAGGAATTCTATACAAAGATCCTGACGAAAATAATGGGAAGCACGTGAACAACCCTACCATTGTAGCTGATTTACAGTTGGATCTGTGAGGGTTGCAAACGGCTGGTGTTATTTTTTTTTATTTTTTTACAATTTTTATTTTTGCCCTTTTTCCCTTCTTACGCAAAGAAAGGAAAGGTTTTCCCAGCCGTTTCCAAGACCTTCGCTTCCATCACTTGATACAGTCTTTCTCTTCCTACTTTAAAGGGTGAAAGCGCAGCATATTAGTCTGATAGGCGGTTTAAGCCCGCATAAGCGGGCACAGCATGTCTAAAGCACCAGCCAGGACCTCTAAGACCTACTATGTTTGTACGAAGTGGAACACGCGGGTTGGCAGTTCCAGGGTGTGCGACTCCTGCTTGGACAAGGACGCTCCACCTGGGAGCAGTGCTCCGTCTAGGTCATGGGAGGATACCCTTGCATACAGAATCTCCAAGGAAATGGCGGAATCACGCAAGCAGCAATCGGAATGAGCTGCGGGATTCTCTAAGACGATGGAAGAATTTCTCATCAAGTTAACGCCGCCCGCACAAGCAGAAACGAATGTGCGCAAGGCAGTTAAAAGACCTCTTCCTGTTGTACCAGTATCAGAGGAGGAGGAGGGTCTTATTATGGATACGGAGGAAGGTGAGTTGATTGAATCTAATCTAGACGCCGATTCTCCGGAAGAGGATACGGCAATCTCTGGTCTTGATTCATAAATTGACACGGTGAAAGAATCCTGAACTTTAAAACCTGAGGAATTCGAATTATTCGAATCCCAAAAATCGCGTTCAGCAGTTTTTCCCATTCCAAAATCTCTCCAAGCTCAAATGGAGGAGGCTTGGAAACAACCTGTTAAACGTTTTCAATTTCCGAAACGGGTTCAAGTAACAGACCCTTTACCTAAGGGTGTAATGGATAAATGGGAGACTACGCCGGTTGTGGATGCCTCCGTAGGAAGGTTGTCAAAAAAGACAATCTTACCGATACCTAATGTAACGACTTAAAGGATGCTTCAGACCGTAAGGTTGACACGGCTTTAAAGTCGATTTTTGTAGCAGCAGGTGCGGCACAGAGACCTACGCTCATCTGTGCTTGGGTTAACAAGGCCATGGGAGCATGGGCTAGCCGTATTATACAGGCTATTGAGAAGGAAAATAGCTTGGAAGAGATTACCCAACTGGCTGAACACATTCGAGAATCTGCTTCATACTTGTGTCAGGCCTCAAAGGATGCTCACAGGATTGCATCGCGCATCTCCGCATCGGCCATATCGGCTAGACGGATTTTATGGCTCAGAGAATGGCAAGGAGACTCTGACAAAAAGAAGGCGGTGGAATCCATTCCCTTTGGGGGTGACCTGTTTTTCGGTCCAGAGTTGGACAAATGGATTGCACAGGCTACGGCAGGGAAGTCCACATTCCTACTGACAATGTCTATTATATTTGTCCTATTAAAAACACGTTAAAGGTTAAAGAACACAGTACGCAATTGGCGCAAAAAGTACCGCAAGGGTACTCCCTTAACTATACCTTAAGGAATGTACTTATACTGTAAACATTAGTGTAGTGATAGGGTGTAAATGCAACCCAGTATAACCTTATTAACTCAAAAGCTGTTCGAGCGTCACCGACGCTCTGAGAATACTTAACACTATAAGAAATACACAGATACCGTGCTTAGGGTCTAACGCCTTATATGAATGTTGTACTTGCAAAAGAATAATACAATACAAGTCACACACTACAATATAACACAGACTAACTAACCAGATAACTACACAGGAAATACAATACAATTATGTTTAAGGGAAAATGAGAGAGAAAGAAGAGAAGAGAGAGAGAGAGAGAAATGGCTCACAATAACTATAAAGACAATATGGTTGCAGAGAAGCTTACACATGTGGGGAACAATCGCTGCGCAGTTAGTCAATGCTGAGAATCTTTGTGGAGAAAATACTTGAGCTTACCCATACTGGCTGTCCCTATATACACAACCCTACAATACCGCATGGGACAGAAGCTAGACTCCATTTTGGGAAAACTCCAATGATTCCAAGGACTGCAACACATGGTTGAAAGGGGGATGCTAGCAGCCATTTTAGATTTGCAGGTCCAAACACATGGCACTCTCTGCTACACCACAATCACATAGCAGAAGACACAAGACTCCATTTTATTCCAAAATGTCCAAGCCTCAAAACAATGCATATGTTCTGATTTTACAATTCCAAACCATCTAAATCACCTTTCACAATTTCAAGCAAACACAGTATCTCAATAACCAGAGCATACGAGCTATCACAAGACCAGACCACCAGGTACCCACAAGTATCAGCCTGCCATTGCTACACGCACATATTCAAAGGTAACTGCATGGTGGTATTCATGATTAACAAGATATATTATAACATACCAGCACAATCTATTTTAAATCACCATAGGCAAACAAATACCACAAATGCTATGCTACAGGTTGTCTAATGTCCCAGCTACCATCACAGATTCCCAGATCTATCACACAAACAAGTTACAATATCCTATTTAAACCAGCACCATTGACATTAAAGCAATCTGTCTATATTTCCTTATCTAGCCATGTGAATTCAATACTTAGCCTTTAGCTTGGAGGTCAGTCCTGGGGATGTAGCCGCCATGCTGCTGGGTGCCAGGTAGCTGTGTGAGTGAGTGAGCCCTGTGTTCTCCAGTGGGTATATCATACCCTCATTCCAGCTGTGGGGGTGTGTCAACAACAGGATGTGTGTGTGTCCCTCACAGCATGTGAGCCAGCTGCATCAGTGGCCTTGGTTATGCAAAACAATGGATGATGACTAACACATTCCTGTCTTGTGGGAAGCTATTGTTTGGCGAATACTGTCCCACTGTCCACTCTCAGTTGAGACAATGACATCTCAGCAATCATTCTTCTGGAGACAAATCCAGCCCCATTTCGTAAACACAGGTGTTGGCCCTCCTCATTGAGTCTCAAAGCTCAGTGTAATTAAAGGCTATTGTACTCCGTCTGCGGGAAAGATACTGATTCGGAATACAATTAATCTTCAATTACTATTCCTGTGCTTAACTATGCATATGAAGATGTGAAGCCCTCCCAACATGCAAACTATTGTTTGGGGAATCTCTAAGGTCAAAGAGCCATTTGAGACCCACTGATACCTGCTGGACTCAGGGGAATATTAACTTATAAAATACATTATTTTGATTAAATTATGTAACGATTGAGTCGCACGCTGGGCACACAGAAACTCTACCGTAAATGCGCATACAGTGCGCCTGCGGGTGCGGGTATGCGCATGCACAGGAGAGCGCACACATGCGCAGCGCGGACATGTATGAGGTGCAAATATGGCAGTGTGTATAGTGATATTTTTCTGACTTTGACACTACCTACTCCTTATACGAGAACCACTCCACAGGTTAAGAGAGGTTATTCGGGTCCAATGTTTCATTCGTTCAGATCTCAGTCCTTTCGAGCCCGAGGAAGAGGTTTCGGTGCCCAGGCACGTGGGGGCAGAGGTAGAGGCCGCTCACAGGCAACAACCAGAAAGCAGGAGAAACCTGCTGACAAGACCGTGGCATGACGGTCTCCCAGCTCACCTGGAGTCCCCCCTGGTGGGCGCACGACTGGAAGGTTTTCAGGAAGTATGGGCCAACACCTCACCAGAACTTTGGATAAAGAAAATAATCTCACAGGGGTACAAAATGGATTTCCAAGAGAGACCTCACAGTCAGTTTTTTTACAACGGGTTTGCCTCGGTGCCCTCAGAAGGCAAAAGCACTACTGACGGCAATTCAGAATTTACTACGGTCAGGGGTCATTGTTCCAGTTCCCGCCTCTCAGAGAGGAACGGGGTTCTATTCCAGTCTTTTTGTCGTGCCAAAGCCGGACAGGACGGTCAGGCCGATACTCAATTTAAAAGTTTTAAACCAGTTTCTAAGGGTTTACAAATTCAAAATGGAATCAATCCAGTCGGTCATTGCAGGTTTGGAAAATAAAGGATGCATACCTGCATATCCCTATTTGGTCTCCCCACCAAGCTTACCTAAGGTTTGCACTGGTGAGGGATCATTACCAATTCACATGTGGTAATAATAAAGGTATCTATATCACATGTGGGTATTGAGATCTTTTTCTTATTTTATATCATATCAATAAAGTATCAAAATTTGTTCTATTAAAAAGAATTAAAACTTCTTGTGTAAGGGAACGAGTGCTGCTACCTAAAGTTGATTTACTTTTTCTTCTTTAAATCAATTCACGAAGATCATGGCGGTCATGGTGGCAGGACTGAGGCTATTAGGGGTCACGATAATACCTTATCTAGACGATCTTCTGATCAAGGCCTCCTCTCAAGAGAAGCTGATAAAGGATACTCAGACATCTCACCGATTTCTCATTCAACACGGGTGGATAGAGAACTTCCAGAAATCCAACCTCATTCCAACTCAACGGATTCAGTTCCTGGGTCTCATCTTGGACACTGTGAAATTGAAAATTTTCCTGCCAGAGTCCAAGATCCAGGACATACAGAAGTTAGTGGCTCAGGTACTAAAGACACCGACGGTTTCTCTGCACCTCTGTGTGCAACTTCTCGGGAAGATGGTGGCTCTCCAGTACGGCAGACTTCACTCCCGACCATTCCAGATGAACCTCATTGCTCAAGGAGCAGGTTCGCACTGGCTTCTTCATTGGAGAATCCGACTTCAACCGCAAGTACGAGTCTCCTTGATATGGTGTTCGTTACACAAGAATATCGCAGCAGGGAGGAGATTCGGCATTTGGGATTGGAGAATCCTGACAACGGACACCAGTCTCAGAGGTTGGGGTGCCGTCCTCAAAGACCGTCAGTTTCAAGGAAGGTGGACGTTACAGGAGAGCAGATTACTCATAAATATTCTCGAACTAAGAGTAGTTTACAGTGCGCTTCTCTTGGCCGAAGACCTAGTCATGGGTCATTACGTATGGATACAGTCGGACAATATCACAACGACGGCTTACATGAACCGTCAAGGGGGAACAAAGAGCAGGATGGCGTTAAAAGAAGCCACAAGGATCTTGTTGTGGGCGGAAAGGCGAAACGTCATCCTCTCAGCGGTGTTCATTCCAGGTGTGGAGAACTGGGAAGCAGATTATCTCAGTCGCCAGTACATGCATCCGGGAGAGTGGTGCCTGCATCCACGGATTTTCAACATGGTGGTGAGGAGATGGGGTCGACCTCATGGCGTCGCGGCAGAACCATTGGCTGCCCAGATATGTGTCCAGGACAAGGGATCCAGCAGCAGAAGGAGTGGACGCATTAACACTTCCTTGTGTTACAAAAAGGTTTACATCTTCCCACCTTTTCCATACCGAGGGTATACCCTCATACCGAGGGTTCTGAAGAGGTTGAAACGAGAACGAGTGTGGGCGATTCTAATCGCACCAGATTGGCCACGCAGGAGTTGGTACTCTGCTCTACAAGGGTTGTTAGCGGACTACCCTTGGCGGTTACCTCAGAGAGAGGACCTGCTATCTCAAGGCCCGTTTCACCATCCGGACCTGAATAGGCTGCGTTTAACGGCGTGGCTATTGAAACCCGGATCTTAAGGAACAGAGGGATACCTAGAATGGCCATTCCTACGATGATTACAGCTAGGAAGCCGGTCACAGCCATGCACTACTACAGAATTTGGAAGAAGTACATAGACTACTGTCAGGAACGTGGATGGAATTCGACGACCTTCCACTTATCCAGACTTTTACTTTTCCTTCAGGCCGGCCTAGAGTTAGGTCTGCGGCTGGGATCTCTGAAGGTTCAAATGTCTGCTCTTTCCATCCTTTTTCAACAGCGGTTGGCATCCTTGCCAGAGGTTGAAACCTTTTTACAAGGGGTTCTGAGGATACAGCCCCCTTTTCGTCCTCCCACTGCACCATGGGATTTAAATTTGGTGTTAGATTTTTTGAAATCGCCACTCTTTGAGCCGTTACCAAGAACAGACCTGAAATATCTCTCTTGGAAGGTAACGTTATTGCTGGCCTTGGCTTCGGCCAGGAGGGTTTCTGAGTTAGGAGCCTTATCGTGTAAAAGTCCTTTTTTGATTTTTCATGAGGATCGGGCGGAACTCTGTACAAGAGCGGATTTCCTTCCTAAGGTTGTTTCGGGGTCTCATGTAAACCAGCCAATTGTGGTCCCATCTTTCCAGTGTCTCGCTGATGGGGACGTGTCCTTGGATGTTGTCCAAGCTATGCGGATGTACGTACACGTTACGTCAGCCTTCAGGAAGTCGGACCATTTGTTTGTCCTTTATGATGGGCCTAAGAAGGGTTGGCCGGCTTCTAAGCAGTCTCTGTCTCGATGGATCAGACTTGCCATTCGGCAGTCTTATATTTCCTGTGGTAAACAGGTTCCGGTACAGACGGGTGCTCATACCAACCGATCGGTGGGTGCCTCCTGGGCGGCTGCCAGAGGTGTTTCCACTACTCAACTTTGCAGAGCGGCGACGTGGTCTTCAGCCCACACGTTCGCGAAATTTTACAAGTTTGATACCTTTGCGTCTGAAGATTCTAAGTTCGGACGTTTGGTTTTGCAGGCTACAGACAGCACTCCCTCCCTGGGGGATAACTTTGGGACGTCCCCTAATGTCTAAGGAACGCTCCAGTGTCCCCTAATGGATGAAAGAGAAAAGAGGATTTTGGTACTTACCGATAAATCCATTTCTCTATATCCTCTCGGGGACACTGGACGCCCGCCTCGGTGCTGTCGACCTGCTGTGTTTATGGTTCTTGTTCTAACAGTTCGTACAAACAGTGTAAGTTTTTTTCGGTTAAAGAAGTTTCTTGGATGCTGTTTAATATGTGGTACGGTTCGGTTCCTCGTAGTATCATGTCCTATTCTGTCAGTCAAATTTTCAAAACTGAGGGAGGAGGGATGTGAAGGGGAAGGAGCCGGCTGTGCAGACAATACTAATTTTTAGATTGTGCCACATCTCCGGTTGCAATCTTCACACCCCTAATGTCTATGGAACGCTCCAGTGTCCCCTAGAGGATTCAGAGAAATGGATTTATCGGTAAGTACCAAAATCCTCTTTTTTGTAGTACCAAAGCCTGACGGCTCACTTAGACAGATATTGAATCTAACAGGGCTCAATCAGTACGTCACTTACTACAGATTCAAGATGTATTCGCTGCAGTCAGTGATTGTGGGTCTAAACCACAGGAATTCATGATTTCACTGGATCTCAAGAATGCGTACTTACAAATTCCAATTTGGCCACCGCATCAGGCGTACTTACGGTTTGCAGTACAACAAAACCATTATCAATCAAGCACTACCGTTTGGTCTCTCATCCAGTGATGTCTGTGATGATTGCTCATCACAGATCCATGGAAGTGATAATAGTTCCGTACTTAGACAACCTACTCATGGCATCGTATCAAATATTCTTTCAGCATACAATGTCCTAGTTTAGCATGATTTTACCTGTCTGAGGTAAAAGCACAAAGTATTCGTCATCTAGTACAGTTAGTGCTCTTACCACGGACAGTCTCGGTGCACTTGTGCATTCGACTGTTTGTAAAGGTGATGGCGTCTTTCCAAGAACTCCATTTCGGAATATTTCACTCGCGTCCTTTTCAGCTTGATCTACTTGCACATTGATAGGGCTCTCATCTACAAATTCATCAGACAGTGCGGTTGGCTCCAAGGGCCAGAGTATTGGTGCTCAGGTGGCTCCAAATACACAATCTCACTGCAGGAAAAAGATTCGGAGTCTGAAATTGGATAATTCTGACGACGGACGCAATTCTCAGCTGTTGGGGAGCTATAGTCCAACATGGTCCGCTTCAGGGTCTGTGGTCAGACCAGGAAAGATTAGTCAATAAATGACCTGGAACTCAGGCCAATTTACAATTCTCTGCACAGGCAGTTCACATCTTACAGTCTCACACTGTTCAGGTTCACTCAGACAATGCAACGGCAGTCGCATACAGTACATCAACAAAGAAGGACATGCACTCACATGGCCATGCAAGACATTGGACCTAAATTGGACCGAACATCACCAGGTGATATTATCGGCAGTGTTCATTCCAGGAGTGGACAGCTAGAAAACAGACTCACTCAGTCGTCAGGATTTTGAGCAAGGAGAATGGGCTTTACATCCACAAGTGTTCCAGATGATAGTCCAGCGGTGGGGTTACCCACAGGTGGATCTAATGGCATGTCGCCAAAATCAAGAGACACTCAAGTATGTTCAAAACATTTGATCCAAAAGGCGGTGGCAGTGGATGCTCTCACAATAGCCTGGCGGTACAGCCTCGTATCTATTTCCACCATTCCCGCTGCTTACTCGGTTGCTAAAGTGGATCAAGAAAAGAGTCCATGACCGTCATACTAATGGCGCCTCATTAGCCTCGGAGAGCATGGTTCTCAGATCTCCGCAGTCTACTCGCAGACGATCTGTGCCCGCTTCCGCTACTCCCAGACCTTCTGCAGCATGGTCCATCCCTGTACCCCAATTTAGCGCGGCTGCGTTTGACGGGGTGGCTGTTGAACCCGCTTTCTTAATACGACATGGCATTTCAGAGTCTGTTATACCAACCATGTTACGTGCTAGGAAGCCGGTTACAGCAGCTCATTATCACAGGGTTTGGTGAGCTTATATTGGTTGGTGTGAATCTAGGAAGTTTTACGACTTCTTTCAAGTTATCTTGTCTTTTACTATTTCTACAGATGGGGTTAGATGGAGGACTACATTTAGCGACACGAAAGGTGAAGGTTTCTGCTTTGTCAATTTTCTTTCAGCGCCATTTGGCTCTTTTGCCAGCAATGCATACGTTTCTGCTAGGTGTCCTTAGAGTTCAACCTCCGTTTATACCACCTACAGCTCCATGGGACATAAATCTAGATTTACATTTTGTTATAGTCCTCACTTTTTGAACCCTTACAACAAGTGGATGTTAAGTTCTCACTTAGGAAACCGTTTTCTCCTAGCCTTAACTTCGGCAAGGTGTGTTCTAAATTAGGTGCGTTGTCATGCAAACCACCGTATCTGTTTCATGATAACAGAGCGGAACTTCGGACGAATTCCGCTTTTCGACCTAAGGTAGTATCCCCTTTTCATAAATTAAATCAATCGTGGTCCTGTTTTCACAGAAAGTTCAGCTACTTTGAATGTGGTTTGTGCGCTTTGTATTGTTCTAGCTCGAACATCAACAGTCCATAAAACGGATACATTGTTTGTGATCTATAATGCAGTCAATATAGGTTGGCCAGATTCCAGACAGAGCTTGGCTAGATCGATTAAGCTGACTATTCATCAGGTTTAATTTCATACTAGTTTACAACCGCCTGCATCTATTTCAGCACATTCCACGCATTCTGTGGGAACGTCATGGGTAGCAGGTCGTGCGGCTTTCACGATATAAATTTGCCGTGCAGTTACATGGTTGTCAGTGCACATGTTTGTGCGCTTTTGCAAGTTTGATACTTTTGCGGCATCAGCATCTCGCTTTGGCCCTCTAGGGTTACAGGTGCCAACCAGCTCTCCTGCCCAAGAGAGAAACTTTGGTACGTCCCAAGAGTACTCCAGTGACCACTAGTGGATGAAAAAGAAAATAGGATTTTGGTACTTACCAGATAAATCCTTTTCTTTGAATCCATAGGGGGCACTGGACACCCACCCAGAGCAGTTTCACCTGTATTGTGGTAGGTTCCGTTTATACTTATAGTACACATTGGGGGTCATTCCGAGTTGTTCGCTCGTTGCCGTTTTTCACAACGGAGCGATTAAGGCTAAAATGCGCATGGTACGCAGTGCGCTAAGTATTTTAACACAAAACTTAGTAGATTTACTCACGTCCGAACTAAGAAATGTCATCGTTGTAGTGATCGGAGTGTGTTTGACAGGAAGTGGGTGTTTCTGGGCGGAAACTGGCCGTTTTCTGGGAGTGTGGGAAAAACGCAGGCGTGTCAGGGAAAAACGTGGGAGTGTCTGGAGAAACGGGGGAGTGGCTGGCCGAACGCTGGGCGTGTTTGTGACGTCAAACCAGGAACGAAACGGCCTGAGCTGATCGCAATCTGTGAGTAGGTCTGGAGCTACTCAGAAACTGCTAAGAATTTTCTATTCGCAATTCTGCTAATCTATCGTTCGCTATTTTGCTAAGCTAAGATACACTCCCAGAGGGCGGCGGCCTAGCGTGTGCAATGCTGCTAAAATCTCCTAGCGAGCGAACAACTCGGAATGACCTCCATTATCACCTGCTTGTTTAAAAGTTAAGGTGATTGTTATCTGTTCTCGTTTCAACTTTCTAGTTGTTCGTTATATTTATAATGTTATATGTAATTCTCCATTGTTCATCCTCTCTTTCGCTCCTGTTCTTCTCAGCAAAAAAAAACACTGAGGCATCTTGGGAGTATGGAGGAGAAGGAGGGTTACACATTTAAATATTTAAATGTGCCTATCCCTTCTATCGCACCGTCCGTACTCCAAGAGTGCTCCAGTGCCCCCTATGGATTAAAAAAAAAGGATTTATCTGGAAAGTACCAAAATCCTATTTTTATTTAACATGACTAACCATTAGGAGATAAAAGGGATGCTTCATTCCGTTGAAAGATTTAATTCATTATTATTATAATTATTATTTTTTTAGTAACCCTTTATTTCTCAAACATCCTAGGGGATACTGGCATGGTCTTAGTACCATGGGGTATAGATGGATCCTATTGGAGCCTTGGCACTTTAAATCTGGTTCCTCCCCTCTATGACCCTCCACCAGACTCGGTTTAGAAAATGTGCCCGAAGGAGCCAGTCACATCCTCTGGAGCTCAAGAGTGTTTTCGGCATTTATTTTTATGTTTCTTATTTTCAGGCAGGACTGGTTGGCACCAGCCTGCCTGCAGCATGGGACTTAGGGAGGGGGATGGTACCAACCTCTTATAGGGTTAATGGTCCCGATCCCGCTGACAGGACATAGCTCCTGGGGGAACAATTTGCAAACCGCTGAAGGTGAGCGTACATTCCCGCAGCACTCCTCCACCCCTAACAGAGCTGAAGACTAGAAGAGTGGTGAGTACAGAGCCGGAGTCCCGGGTAGATCAAAACCCACACTGGAGCTGGTGTAGAAACGGGGTCCTAACCCTGTTTTCATATATTAGAGACATGCCAGTATAAAAAAGCGGGAAGACCGCGCGCCATTGAAGGGGCGAGGTTTCAAATCAGAGCGGAACCAGATGCGCCATTTTCACTGCATTCAGACGCTGGCTGCAGGGAAGCGCTTCTCCCCCAGGACCCTCCATAGCACCTCACCGGTACCAGGGGGTTATAGTAGGTCGGAGCTACATATATATACTAAGTCCTCTTCTTGTGTACTTAGGGGGTCATTCCGAGTTGATCGCTAGCTGCATTCGTTCGCTGTGCAGCGATGAGGCTAAAAAACTGATTTTCTGCGCATGTGGCGCAATGCGCACGCGCGACGTACTGTTACAACGAACAATGTAGTTTCACACAGTGTCTTGCGAAGCTTTTCAGTCGCACTGCTGGCCGCACAGTGATTGACATGAAGTGGGCGTTTCTGGGTGTCAACTGACCGTTTTCAGGGAGTGTACGGAAAAATGCAGGCGTGGCTGGGGGAACGCAGGATGTATTTGTGACGTCAAAACAGGAACTGAGTAGTCTGAAGTGATCGCAAGTGCTGAGTAGGTCTGAAGCTACTCTGAAACTGCACAAACATTTTTTGTAACCGCTCTGCGATCTCTTCGTACGCACTTCTGCTAAGCTAAATTACACTCCCAGTGGGCGGCGGCACAGCGTTTGCACGGCTGTTAAAAACTGCTAGCGAGCGATCAACTCGGAATGACCACCTTAGTCCGCTGCCCAGCAAAGCATTGCTTTTAGTTATAGGGGCAAGTGTGCTGGTTCGCTCCTTCTGTCTGTGCTGTCAGGATGTTAGGGTTAACTGTGCATTTAACCATTTCCTGTGTGTGTGTGCGTGCGCATTTTACTATACAGTATGTCTGCCAAAAAGTCTGTGTCGGTTATGCAACACTAAGTTTTCCCCTTCACCAGAGGAATCATTGATTTGTACATAATGTAGTGTCCCTTCTCAGGGAAGCAGTCTGCAGGAACTAGCATGTCTGGACTCCATTAAAGGGATGATTACTAACATCTCCACTGAGCTGGCTTTGGCCAAGCAGGAGATGCAGAATTTAAAGAATTCTATGGCTGATTTAGTAACTAAACATTCAGAACACAGACTATCTTCTCAGTCTCCTGTACTTATTCCACAAATGTGTACAAGTACTCCACTCTGATTCTGATCATGAAAATTCAGATCTGGAGGAAGGGGAGTTGGATGTAGATGTGGGGGATGGTGTCTCAGGGAATAGAAGCTTTCATTGACTCTATTAGAGAGATCCTAAATATCCCTGATAAAGAGACAGACACAGCAGAGGAAATGTTTTTCACAGTAAAACCAAAATCTGATGTTACCTTTCCCGTTTCCAAAGAATTAAATACGCTCTTTAAAGAGACATGGGTTAATCCTGACAAAAAATTCAGATCCCTAAGAGGTTGTTGTCATCCTTTCATTTCTCTGACGTCCTAGTGGATGCTGGGTACTCCGAAAGGACCATGGGGAATAGCGGCTCCGCAGGAGACTGGGCACAACTAAAGAAAGCTTTTAGGTCACCTGGTGTGCACTGGCTCCTCCCACTATGACCCTCCTCCAAGCCTCAGTTAGATTTTGTGCCCGGCCGAGGTTGGATGCACACTAGGGGCTCTCCTGAGCTTCTAAAAAGAAAGTATATAATTAGGTTTTTTATTTTACAGTGAGACCTGCTGGCAACAGGCTCACTGCAGCGAGGGACTAAGGGGAGAAGAAGCGAACCTACCTGCTTGCAGCTAGCTTGGGCTTCTTAGGCTACTGGACACCATTAGCTCCAGAGGGATCGACCGCATGGAACTGGCCTTGGTGTTCGGTCCCGGAGCCGCGCCGCCGTCCCCCTTACAGAGCCAGAAGCAAGAAGAGGTCCGGAAAATCGGCGGCAGAAGACATCAGTCTTCACCAAGGTAGCGCACAGCACTGCAGCTGTGCGCCATTGCTCCTCATACACACTTCACACTCCGGTCACTGAGGGTGCAGGGCGCTAGGGGGGGGCGCCCTGAGCAGCAATAAAAACACCTTGGCTGTCAAAAATACCACAATATATAGCCCCAGAGGCTATATATGTGATAATTACCCCTGCCAGAATCCATAAAAAAGCGGGAGAATAGTCAGCGAAAAGGGGGCGGAGCTATCTCCTTCAGCACACTGGCGCCATTTCTCCCTCACAGCTCCGCTGGAAGGAAGCTCCCTGGCTCTCCCCTGCAGTCTACACTACAGAAAAGGGTAAAAAAGAGAGGGGGGGGCACTAAATTTAGGCGCAGTATATATAACAGCAGCTATAGGGGACATAATTCAGTTAGTCCCTGCATTATATAGCGCTCTGGTGTGTGCTGGCATACTCTCACTCTGTCTCCCCAAAGGGCTTTTGTGGGTCCTGTCCTCTGTTAGAGCATTCCCTGTGTGTGTGCGGTGTGTCGGTACGGCTGTGTCGACATGTTTGATGAGGATAATGATGTGGAGGCGGAGCAGATGCCTATAGAAGGGATGTCACCCCCTGCGGGGCAGACACCTGAGTGGATGGACTTATGGAAGGAATTGCGTGCACGTGTCGACTCCTTACACAAAAAATTTGACGACATGCCAAATGCGGGACAGCCGGCTTCTCAGCTCGTGCCTGTCCAGGCGTCTCAAAGGCCATCGGGGGCTCTAAAACGCCCGCTACCTCAGATGGCGGACGCGGATGTCGACACGGATACTGACACCAGTGTCGACGACGATGAGTCTAGTCTAATGTCCACTAAGGCCATTCGTTGCATGATTGAAGCAATGAAAGAGGTGTTACAAATTTCTGATATAAACCCAGGTACCACTAAAAAGGGTATTATGTTTGGGGAGAAAAAACTACCTGTAGTTTTTCCCCCATTAGAAGAATTAAATAAAGTGTGTGAAGAAGCGTGGGCTTTCCCTGATAAAAGATTGGTAATCTCTAAGAAGTTACTAATGGCGTTCCCTTTCCCGCCAGAGGATAGGTCACGTTGGGAGACACCCCCTAGGGTGGATAAAGCGCTCACACGTTTGTCTAAAAAGGTGGCACTACCGTCTCCGGATACGGCCGCCCTCAAGGAACCTGCTGATAGAAAGCAGGAGGCGATCCTGAAGTCTGTATATACACACTCAGGCATTATACTTAGACCAGCTATTGCGTCAGCATGGATGTGCAGTGCTGCCGCTGCGTGGTCAGATTCCCTGTCAGAAAATATTGACACCCTAGACAGGGACACTATTCTGCTAACCATAGAGCATATAAAAGACTCAGTCTTATACATGAGAGATGCACAGAGGGAGATCTGCCGGCTGGCATCTAAAATAAGTGCATTGTCCATTTCTGCTAGGAGAGGCTTATGGACTCGCCAGTGGACAGGGGATGCAGATTCAAAAAGGCACATGGAAGTTTTGCCTTATAAGGGTGAGGAGTTATTTGGGGATGGTCTCTCGGACCTAGTTTCCACAGCAACTGCTGGGAAGTCAGCATTTTTACCCCATGTTCCCTCACAGCCTAAAAAGGCGCCGTTTTATCAGGTACAGTCCTTTCGGACTCAGAAAAACAGGCGTGGAAAAGGCGGGTCCTTTCTGTCCAGAGGCAGAGGTAGGGGAAAAAGGCTGCAACAAACAGCAGGTTCTCAGGAGCAAAAGTCCTCCCCCGCTTCTTCCAAGTCCGCTGCATGACGGTGGGGCTCCACAGGCGGAGCCAGGTACGGTGGGGGGCCGCCTCAAAAATTTCAGCGATCAGTGGGCTCGCTCACAGGTGGATCCCTGGATCCTGCAAATAGTATCTCAAGGGTACAAACTGGAATTCGAGGCGTCTCCACCCCACCGGTTCCTAAAATCTGCCTTGCCGATTACTCCTTCAGACAGGGAGGCTGTGCTAGCGGCAATTCACAAGCTGTATTCCCAGCAGGTGATAATCAAGGTGCCCCTACTTCAACAAGGACGGGGTTACTATTCCACACTGTTTGTGGTACCGAAACCGGACGGTTCGGTGAGACCCATTTTAAATTTGAAATCCTTGAACACATACATAAAAAAATCCAAGTTCAAGATGGAATCGCTCAGGGCGGTTATTGCAAGCCTGGACGAGGGGGATTACATGGTATCCCTGGACATCAAGGATGCTTACCTGCATGTCCCCATTTACTATCCTCACCAGGAGTACCTCAGATTTGTGGTACAGGATTGCCATTACCAATTCCAGACGCTGCCGTTTGGACTCTACACGGCACCGAGGGTGTTTACCAAGGTAATGGCGGAAATGATGACACTCCTTCGAAGAAAGGGAGTTTAAATTATCCCGTACTTGGACGATCTCCTAATAAAGGCGAGGTCCAAGGAGCAGTTGTTGGTGGGAGTAGCACTATCTCAGGAGGTGCTACACCAGCACGGTTGGATTCTGAATATTCCAAAATCACAGCTGGTTCCGACGACACGTCTACTGTTCCTGGGTATGATTCTGGATACAGTCCAGAAAAAAGTGTTTCTCCCGGAGGAGAAAGCCAAGGAGCTGTCATCTCTAGTCAGAGACCTCCTGAAACCAAAACAGGTATCGGTGCATCACTGCACGCGGGTCCTGGGAAAGATGGTGGCTTCTTGCGAAGCAATTCCTTTCGGCAGGTTCCATGCCAGAATCTTTAAGTGGGACCTGTTGGACCAATGGTCCGGATCGCATCTTCAGATGCATCGCCTAATAACCCTGTCTCCAAGAACCAGGGTGTCTCTGCTGTGGTGGCTGCAGAGTGCTCATCTTCTAGAGGGCCGCAGATTCGGCATACAGGACTGGGTCCTGGTGACCACGGATGCCAGCCTTCGAGGCTGGGGGGCAGTCACACAGGGAAGAAACTTCCAAGGGCTATGGTCGAGTCAGGAGACTTCCCTACACATAAATATTCTGGAACTAAGGGCCATTTACAATGCCCTAAGTCAGGCAAAATCCCTGCTTCTACACCAGCCGGTACTGATCCAGTCAGAGGGTGTACCAGTCAGTTTGTGTTCCCCCCTCTGCCTCTCATACCAAGGGTACTGAGAATAATAAGAAAACGAGGAGTAAGAACAATACTCGTGGTTCCGGATTGGCCCAGACGAGCGTGGTACCCGGAACTTCAAGAGATGATCTCAGAGGACCCATGGCCTCTGCCGCTCAGACAGGACCTGCTGCAGCAGGGGCCCTGTCTGTTCCAAGACTTACCGCGGCTGCGTTTGACGGCATGGCGGTTGAACGCCGGATCCTGAAGGAAAAGGGCATTCCGGAGGAAGTCATTCCTACGCTGATTAAAGCCAGGAAAGATGTAACTGCAAAGCATTATCACCGCATATGGCGGAAATATGTTGCTTGGTGTGAGGCCAAAAAGGCCCCAACAGAGGAATTTCAACTAGGTCGATTTCTGCATTTCCTACAAGCAGGAGTGACTATGGGCCTGAAATTAGGCTCCATTAAGGTACAGATCTCGGCTCTGTCGATTTTCTTCCAGAAAGAACTAGCTTCACTACCTGAAGTTCAGACGTTTGTGAAAGGAGTGCTGCATATTCAGCCCCCGTTTGTGCCTCCAGTGGCACCTTGGTATCTCAACGTGGTGTTGAGTTTCTTAAAATCACATTGGTTTGAGCCACTTAAAACCGTGGATCTAAAATATCTCACGTGGAAAGTGGTCATGTTATTGGCCTTGGCTTCAGCCAGGCGTGTGTCAGAATTGGCAGCTTTGTCATGTAAAAGCCCTTATCTGATTTTCCATATGGATAGGGCGGAATTGAGGACTCGTCCCCAGTTTCTCCCTAAGGTGGTATCAGCTTTTCACTTGAACCAACCAATTGTGGTGCCTGCGGCTACTAGGGACTTGGAGGATTCATAGTTACTGGACGTAGTCAGGGCCTTGAAAATTTATGTTTCCAGGACAGCTAGAGTCAGGAAAACTGACTCGCTATTTATCCTGTATGCACCCAACAAACTGGGTGCTCCTGCTTCTAAGCAGACTATTGCTCGCTGGATTTGTAGCACAATTCAGCTGGCGCATTCTGCGGCTGGACTGCCGCATCCTAAATCAGTAAAAGCCCATTCCACAAGGAAGGTGGGCTCATCTTGGGCGGCTGCCCGAGGGGTCTCGGCTTTACAACTTTGCCGAGCTGCTACTTGGTCAGGGGCAAACACGTTTGCAAAATTCTACAAATTTGATACCCTGGCTGAGGAGGACCTTGAGTTCTCTCATTCGGTGCTGCAGAGTCATCCGCACTCTCCCGCCCGTTTGGGAGCTTTGGTATAATCCCCATGGTCCTTTCGGAGTTCCCAGCATCCACTAGGACGTCAGAGAAAATAAGATTTTACTCACCGGTAAATCTATTTCTCGTAGTCCGTAGTGGATGCTGGGCGCCCATCCCAAGTGCGGATTGTCTGCAATACTTGTACATAGTTATTGTTAACTAAAGGGTTATTGTTGAGCCATCTGTTGGGAGGCTCAGTTGTTTTCATACTGTTAAACTGGGTATAGTATCACGAGTTATACGGTGTGATTGGTGTGGCTGGTAGGAGTCTTACCCGGGATTCAAAATCCTTCCTTATTATGTCAGCTCGTCCGGGCACAGTGTCCTAACTGAGGCTTGGAGGAGGGTCATAGTGGGAGGAGCCAGTGCACACCAGGTGACCTAAAAGCTTTCTTTAGTTGTGCCCAGTCTCCTGCGGAGCCGCTATTCCCCATGGTCCTTTCGGAGTTCCCAGCATCCACTACGGACTACGAGAAATAGATTTACCGGTGAGAAAAATCTTATTTTTTCTCCTGAGGATAGGAAAGTGTGCGAAAACCCGCCGGTGGTGGATACTTCAGTCTCCAGGTTGTCACGTAAAACTGTACTACCTGTGCCTGGTGCTATCTCTCTAAATGATTCCGCTGATCGTAAAATTGAGACTACTCTTAAGTCACTTTATACTGCAGTGTGAGTTGCTCAGAGACCCACTATAGCGTGTGGTTGGATTACAGGAGCCATTGCCAAATGGTCAGGTAATTTAATTGAAAACTTCGAGACTATGGTGGTCATTCCGAGTTGTTCGCTCGTTGCCATTTTTCGCAACGTAGCGATTAGGTGGAAAATGCGCATGGTACGCAGCGCGCATGCGTTAAGTTATTTAACACAAAGCTTAGTAGATTTGCTGGTGTTCGTGCAGCGCTTTTCAGTCGCACTGCTGATCGGTGAGTGATTGACAGGAAAGGGGCGTTTCTGGGAGGTAACTGAGCGTTTTCCGGGAGTGTGCTAAAAAACGCAGGCGTGTCAGGAAAAAACGCAGGAGTGGCTGGAGAAACGGGGGAGTGGCTGGCCGAACGCAGGGCGTGTTTGTGACGTCAAACCAGGAACTAAACGGACTGAGGTGAACGCAATCTAGGAGTAGGTCTGGAGCTACTCAGAAACTGCAGGGAATTATTTAGTAGCAGTTCTGCTAATCTTTCGTTCGCTATTTTGCTAAGCTAAGATACACTCCCAGAGGGCGGCGGCCTAGCATTTGCAATGCTGCTAAAAGCAGCTAGCGAGCGATCAACTCGGAATGAGAGCCAATGTCTCAGACTGAAGGGGTCTCCCTACTGCAACATATACAGGACTCTGCAAATTTTATGTGTAAGGCGATCAAGGAAATAGGCTTGATCAGTGTACTCGCTTCAGTGATGACCGTGTCAGCATGCAGAGGGTTATGGCTGCGGCAGTGGGCAGCGGATGCTGACTCCAAAAAGGGAGTTCAGAACCGTTTACAGGTGAGGCTCTGTTTGGCGAAGAGCTGAAAAAATGGATTTCTCAGGTTACTGCTGGTAAGTACACCTATTTACCGTCTGCAGCTCCGCTAGCTAGACAAACTTACTCAGGATCCAAACTGCAGTCATTTCAGGTTGCCAAATTTAGGGGCAAGGCCAGGGGTGCCTCCCAACGCCTCCAGAGGTAAACCTCGTAGACCAGCGGCCGCTGGTCCCCAGGAACAGAGTTCAGGTTCAGCCTCCCCTAAGCCTTCCGCATAACGGCCTCTTGCTCTTGGGGATCTGCAGGTGGGTGCTCGCCTGAAATACTTCAGTCAAGTCTGGGAAAATTTCTGCCAGGATTCCTGGGTCAAGGACCTGATATCCCAGGGTTAGAGTTCCAAACTATCTCACCTCACAGATTCTTCAGGTCAGGCTTACCAGTTTCACAAGAAACAAGAGTAACCCTACAGGAAGCTATTCAAAAACTGTTACGAATGCAGGTCATTGTTCCAGTGCCACCGCAACTCCAGAACAGGGGATATTAGTCCAACTTGTTTGTGGTACCGAAACTGGAAGGTTCAGCAAGAGCGATCCTAAACCTCAAATCACTGAACCCGTATTTACATGTGTTCAAATTCAAGATCGAATCTCTGAGAGCGATGGTCTCTGGTCTGAAGAAAGGGGAGTTCCTAGTGTCCCTGAATATCAAGGACTCGCAGTGATCGCAAAAATGCGCTATAGCGCGTATTTTACCCGCTTTTGATGTCTAGGGACTCACTTATCTAAAATGGGAGGGTCCCCGGGGACGCGCTCCGCAGCAGCAAATACTCCGGGACATTTAGCAGATGGACACGCTCATCTGAATCTCTGAGATCGCGCCAGCCAGTCAGCGGGACGCAGGAGGTGACTGGCTGTTTCCTCAACCAATCACCTCCTGTAGTCTCCAGCCAATCATCCCTGCAGCGTCTCCCGCCAGTCCGCCCGCTTTGAATCCTCCTCCCCGCAGACATGGGCTCCGCCACCAGCACATGGATGAATCTGTGCTGCAGCGCTGATAGACTGGCCCGCTCATCTCCACCTCCTCCCCACTAATATAGTGTCATTAGTGCAGAGATGACACAGGATGCAGAGTAAGGAAGAGCTACCCACCAATGTCCCGGCAGCAGAAGAAGAGGAGCCGGCGGGGGACGACAGTGCTGCGGCAGAGGAGAGCGCACCCCTCATCACTGATGAGGAGAAGCAAGAGAATGGGGGGGAGTGGAACTCCGTGCCGGGAGATGGGGAGAAGATCACTGCTGCTGCTGCTGAAGGAGCAGGCGACCCGGAGACCAGCACAGAGTTTGTACACCCGGAAGGTGGCTGGGGATGGCTGGTCATGCTCTCCGCCATGTGGTGCAATGGGTCCGTCTTTGGCATCCAGAACACAAGCGGGGTCATATTCGTGGTCCTGATCCAGGAGTTTGGGTCCAAGAATGAACCTCAGCTCACGTTTAAAACAGGTGATTGGGGCTGGCGGGTGTCCAGACATGGCACAGTACACGGTGCTCTGCCCGAGTGAGGGAGTGGGATACTGTAACATTCACTTCATTAAGAAACCTTTGCCCAATTTTCTATGCTTACACATAAACAGTGTTTATAAGGAAACCTGTCAGTGTCACATAATGTTATTACTGGTGTCTTATTGTCTTATGTTGGTAGAGGTACATGTGCTCAGTTCCCGTGCCAGCATCACTTTAAAAAAGATTGATGGATACAAATACAGCATATACATTTCACTATTATATATAAGCATTCTCATCTTATGTACAGTAGTCACTAGATTATCACACTGCAATCTGGTTACTGCAATGTGCCTCGGTGCTCTACCTGGTGCAATGTGTATGACGTGCTCTACCTGGCGCAATGTGTATGACGTGCTCTGCCTGGCGCAGTGTGCATAGGAGGTTCTACCTGGTGCAATGTGTATAAGCGGCACTACTGTGTGGTGTAATGTGAATTGGCACTATTATGTGGTCATGCCCCTTCCCCGTGAAGCCACGCCCCTAAATTTTTGCAGCGCGCCTGCGGCGCGCATTTCCTATACTTTGCGATCTGGGAGGTGGAACACCAATTCCCTTTCTGCCTAAGGGCACCAAAATGTCTAGTTACACCTCTGGTGCAGGGTGTCCTGTATGCTACACAGCCCAGCAGCATTGTCACCCCATCCCCCCACCTTGCAACACTTTTGTAGTGTCCAAACAAGATTAAGATTAAAAAGAACCTTCATTCTGATGGGACCCAGAAAAAGACCGGTAGGACCCCAATTTTTAAAAGTGAGGGGTCCCTGGGACCCACTTTTTTTTGGCCTCAGCGCGATCACTGGACTCGTATCTTCACATCCCTATTTGGCTGCTTCATCAGGCGTATCTACGGTTTGCACTGCAGGACCGTCACTACCAATTCCAGGCTTTACCTTTTGGCCTATCAGTGGCACAGAGGGTATTCACAAAGGTGATGGCAGAGATGATGCTGCTACTCCGAAAACAGGGTGTGAACATCGTTCCATATCTGGACGATCTCCTGATCAAGGCTGTGTCCAGAGATCAGTTGAGGGAAAGCATCAGCCTCACAACACACCTGCTCACGTCACACAGATGGGTTCTCAATCTGCAAAAATCCCATCTGGAACCGATGCAGAGACTTCAGTCCCTGGGTATGATCCTGGACATGGTGTCTCAGAGGATTTTCCTTCCTATGGGCAAGGCAAGGACAGTCCAGACGATGATTCGGTCCCTCCTGAAGCCAAACAAGGTCTTGGTGCATCTTTGCACACGTTTACTGGGAAAGATGGTAGCCTCCTACAAGGCAATCCAATATGGGAGATTCCACGCGCGGACCTTCCAGCTGGATCTGCTGGACAAGTGATCCGGTTCACATCTACAGATGCATCAGATGATACGTCTCTCTCCCAAGGCCAGGATCTCCCTGCTGTGGTGGCTGCAGACCTGGTGGCGGGTCGAGCATTCGGAATTCAGCCTTTTGATTCTCTTAACCACAGACGCAAGCCTCAGAGGTTGGGGAGCAGTAACCCAAGGGGCTCGGTTCCAAGGAAGGTGGTTAAGTCAAGAAACAGTCCTCCTGATAAACATCTTGGAACTCAGGGCAATTTACAATGCCCTTCTACAGGCTTCATATCTTCTTCAGAAACAGGCCATTCAAGTACAGTCTGACAACGCAACGGCAGTGGCGTACATAAACCGACAAGGAGGTACAAAAAGCAGAGCTGCGATGAGAGAGGTATCCAAGATACTCCTCTGGGCGGAACAAAATGCCAAAGCCATCTCAGCCATCTTCTTCCCGGGAGTAGACATCTGGGAAGCAGACTTCCTCAGCAGGCACGACCTGCACCCGGGGGAATGGGGCCTTAATCCGCAGGTGTTCCAACAACTAACACGGCGGTGGGGATGTCCCCAAATTGACATGATAGTTTCTTGACTCAACAGGAAGCTCCTGTGTTATTGTTCCAGGACAAGGGATCCGCAAGGCGTAGCTGTGGATGCTCGGACGACGCCATTGTCTTACTAGTTGGTGTTCCTATTCCCTCCAAGTCCTCTGCTTCCCAGAGTTCTAAAAAGATTAAGAAGGGAAAGAGTTTGGGTAACTCTCATTGCCCAGGATTGGCCGCGCAGAGCCTGGTATGCAGACCTCCTGGCCATGTCAATCGAAGGTCTTTGGCCTCTATGCCTCTTCGAGAAGATCATCTTCAGCAAGGGCCATTTGTCTATCTAGACTTAGCACGGCTACGTTTGACGGCATGGCAGTTGAAAGGGAGATTCTAGCCAGAAGGGGCATCCCAGCCAGTGTTATCTCGACTATGATCCAAGCCAGAAAAGGGGTCACGTCGAAACCTTACCATCCTATATGGAAGAGAGATATCTGTCGGTGTGAAAGTTGACAGTTTACTGCTGTGGATTTCGATCTGGGCCGTTTCCTGCATTTCCTTCAGTCAGGTATGGATATGGGCCTACGTTTAGGTTCTCTTAAAGTTCAGATATCGGCTGTCTATGTTTTTCCAAAAATAGTTGGCTGCCCTACCAGAAGTGCAGACCTTTCTGCAGGGTTTCCTTCATATTCAGCCTCCCTTTGTGGCCCCCACGGCACCATGAGTGCCACAAATTTCTCCAGTCTGACTGGTATAAACACTTTGCACAAGGTTGAGGTGAAGTATCTCACATGGAAGACTGTCATGCTGTTGGCTGGCAGGCCTCGGCAAGAAGTGTGTCGGAGCTAGGGTCTTAGTCCTTTAAGAGTCCCTACCTGGTGTTCCATGAGGATAGAGCAGAGCTCAGGACTCGTCAACCGTTCCTGCCCAAGGTGGTGTCTGCTTTTCATATCAATCAGCCGATAGTGGTTCCAGTTGTTGTTGACACTGCTGCTACTCCAAAGTCCTTGGATGTCGTATGGGCTTTGAAGATTTATGTCAAACAGACTGCTCGGACACGGAAGTCCGACTCGCTTTTTGTATTGTATGATGCCTACAAAATTGGCTGTCCTGCTTTTAAGCAGTTTATTGTGCATTGGATCGGGCTTACTATCCAACAGGCTTACTCAATGGCAGCTTTGCCGGTTCAGGCGTCAGTCCGAACCCATTCCACTAGGTCGGTGGGTTCTTTCTGGGCGGCTGCCCGGTGTGTCTCGGCTTTACTGTTGTTCCGAGCTGCCACTTGGTCAGGGTCGAATACGTTTAAGTTTTACAAGTTTGACACCTTGGCTACTGATGACCTTCGGTTTGGGCTATCTGCTTTGCAGGGGTCTCGGCACTCTCCCACCTGGTCTGGGAGCTTTGGGACTTCCCTATGGTACTAAGACCATCCCAGTATCCCCTAGGACATTAGAGAAAATAGGAATTTGATACTTGCCAGTAATTCATTTTCTCGTAGTCCGTAGGGGATACCGCCCACCTCTGTGCTTTGGTTTTGTTTCTGCAAATTTTGTTACTTGTTGTAGGTTGGATCAGCTGTTGCTGTCCCTAATTTCTAATATGGTTATGTTACTATCCTCCTATTGTGTGCTGGTTCGAAATCTCACCACTTTACTAATTTCTTCTCTCAATGTATGTCCGTCTCCTCGGGCAGTTTCCTAGACTGGGAGGTACATTTACTAAGCAGTGATAAGAGCAGAGAAGTGAGCCAGTGGAGAAGTGCCCGTGGCAACCAATCAGCACTGAAGTAACATCTATAATTTGCATACTATAAAATTATACAGAGCTGCTGATTGGTTGGCAACTTCTCCACTGGCTCACTTCTCCGCTCTTATTACTGCTTAGTAAATGTCCCCCTAAATCTGGTGGAGGGGCATAGAGGGTGGTAGCCAGCACACACACTAAATATTTAAAGTGCCAAGGCTCCAATCGGACTCTTCTATAACCCATGGTACTAAGACCATCCCAGTATCCCCTACGGACTACGAGAAAAGAAATTAACTGGAAGGTATCAAATTCCTTTTTTTTTTTTTGTTCATGGTATAGAAGGGGCTTCCTACTCTAATCTTGCGGGCCAGGTGTAAATACTCAGCTTGTGTGTAAATCAGGAATGTGCTGTATCTTCTCCACTGGGTTAGGACCAATATGAATGAATGGTCACTGTTTGAATGGGGCTTCATAACATTTCAGCTGTATATTAAAAAGTATTTTTTTTTAAAAATGAAAGGTAATAATGCTCAGCACACATGCCATACCTGTCCGAGATTCTTTTGTCAGATTTTTTTCACAGTTGATGTCTCATGCCTTTTGTGATCATTTGAGCCAGTCTAAGTTCCAGTAGTTGTATTAAATGATTGCCTTCCCCATCCCACCTAATGTTGTTTCTATAACAATCACCCTTTGTTCTGGTATTCTAGAACCCATGTTCCGGGGAAAAGGGTTTGGCGAAGAGTCTGTTCGGCTCATGCTATTTTACGGTAAGTCTTGTGAGTAATTACTCTTTGGTACAGATGTGTCCTCATACATCCAGCCTCAATACGTCATGCAGTGCGTGATGCCTGGCGTGAGTGAGCTGCCAGGTGCTGTGCTACTCTGCTAAAGTTAGGCTTTTTTTACCAAAAATGCGTCTTAGTCACAACGCAGTGCGACTAGGACACTTGCGGAGACTGTCCTGAATATTTTGATATACAGTATGACACTTTTATATTGTGTGTGACTGAGTCTATATACAGAGCAAAACAGAACTTGTATTGGAGAAAAGCTGCGACCTCCACATTGAAGTGCTTAGCGAATCAGCACAGTCTCCTTGTGTGGCTTAGTTGCATTGCGTGGCAAAAAAGACGCTGAACACTAGTAGATTCCCTTGCGACCTGGGGTGCCAATAGATAGGGGTTGGTTGGTGTGACTGCAGCAAAGATGTATGAGGACATATCTGTACATGCTCATATAGCCTGAAGCTGCACAGTGTCAACCTCCAGTTTTATCTATTTTACAGGAGCTACAACTTTGGGAATTACTACATATCAAGCTAAAATAGGGCAAGAGAACATTGCAAGTGTTCGGTTATTCAATAAACTGCATTTTGAGGAGGTTGGTATTTCTACATGGCCAGTAACATGACTGCCAGGCCTATATGAGCTGCAGTTATTGCATGTTTTCCTCTCTGTCATCAGGTATCACTTAGCACAGTATTTCAGGAGCTGACCTTGCACTGGAAAATGACGATGGCAGAGAGGAAGTGGCTCCTAGACACAACTCCTGTTACAGAGCAATCTTATAGACAAATGAAACGAAGCAACACAGACTCGGTGGATTAATAAGTCTCATTTGGTGAGTGATACAAAGGGGATACTGATAGAAAGTACAGGTATGTGTAAGCTGTGAAGTAGATTATTAACCCTTTGGAATTTACTATTCTTTCACTAGTATTAACTAATCTTCATCTATCCTATATAATACAGAGAATCTAAAATAAACAGATTTATTTATTTTTGGGTCGGCGGGTGGGAGGGGCATTGTCATACTTGCCAACCCTCCCTGAGTGTCAGGGAAGACTGCCTGACATACAGTAGCAGCAATCTCAATGACACCCTGAAGAGCCTAGCAATCTCCCTGATTACACCTTACTCCCATTATATACTGTAACTGTTACTTGGAATAAAAAAGAAATCTGACATGTATACATTTAAATGGTAACATCTGTGCCATTTCCCTGTTTTGGTTGTGCACAATGATCACTATGGCTGCATGCATTTTTAAATAAGGTTTCTTTGGCCACTATTATGGAATAATGCACTATACAGGAACAAGACGTGAAAAGTACCAGTGTGTATGTGCCAAACTATGTAACTGCTTTGGGGCTCATTTACATTTGGAGAGAAGTACACGTCCACTGTACCATGCCTCTCATAGGTGTTGCTTTCTCAGCCTTCCTAAAATGTTTTTTTCAAAAGTAGGCAAGTATGTAAATTGTGAGATAGATATTATATATATATATATATAATGTTTTATTTAATCTTTTGGTCCATGTTCATGCAGTACATACGGTGTAATGGTTAGCATTACTGCCTCACAGCACTGAGGTCATGGGTTCGATTCCCTCCATGGCCCGAACTGTGCGGAGTTTGTATATTCTCCCCGTACTTGCGTGGGTTTTCTCCTGGTACTCTGGTTTCCTCCCACAATCCAAAAATATACTGGTAGGTTAATTGGCTCCCAACAAAATTAACCCTAGTGTGAATGTGTGTGTGTACATGTGATAGGGAATATAGATTGTAAGCTCCAATGGGGCAAGGACTGATTTGAATGGGCAAATATTAAAAAGCGCTGCGGAATATGTGTGCGCTATATAAATAACTGGTCATAAATAAATAATAATAAATGCTGGTGCTAAATGTAAAAAAATCAGATATTTTTCTTGCCACTCGTCTATATCAGCAAACATTTCTGTGCTGTATAAGACTTGGCATAGAACTGCTTCTGTTCATTGTTGCTTAGATTTCCTTGCAAATACTGCTCTCTTTAGGCCAGAATGTAATATACTCAATTAAAAAGTGAGAAACTGCTTCTGCTTTAGCTTCTGATCATTTGTGCAGATACTGGAAATGCTGTAAATGACTTTAGGGAGACCCTAACAGGTCGCTAATGCCTTTAAGGTGTCCCTAACACCAAGAGATTATGCTCCAATATAAATCAGGACCCACTAACTTTCATTTAGGCAGCACTGGCATGACTTGAAACTAAAAAGACCTTTAAAGATCAGAGTACATGAATGATTTGTGAATATTATCAAACCTTGAAGCAGGTTTTCTGTTTAGATCTTGGGAAGGCAGGAATCCATATAATTATTAAAGAATTGCGGACTTGCTCCTATCTGTATGGTCACAGTTGTGGATCCCTGCACCACGGAAAGAGTAGTCATAGGACCACGTATATTAAAATGTATACTGTATCTCCGGCTGTGTAACTGTTTGCTTAAATATTTGCTTTATTAATCAAAAAAAGAATGTATTCATATTTTGTCACAGGTTCATAATAATTAATAATGAATTTAAATATTTAATGCGAGTCTTTTCCAAACTAGTAGATCTAGTTCAGAGAAAACAACCTCTGTCAAATTGGCGGGGACAGAGGGATCTATTCTCAATAGTGGTGTACACATGGAGCCTTATTCAGGTTGGTTAACAAACCAAAATAGCTCACTAATCGGCAAAACCATGTGCAGTGCGGGGGGTGGGGGCAGATATAACGTGCAGATTTGGGTGGGGTGTGTTCAAAATGAAATCTAAATTGCAGTGTAAAAATAAAGCAGCCAGTATTTACCCTGCACAGAAACAATATAACCCACCCAAATCTAACTCTCTTTGCACATGTTACATCTGCCCCAACCGCAGTGCAACATAGTGTGCTTTTTGGTTTGCTAACAAACCTGAATAACCCCCTTGGTACATATTAGCTAGTCTATTATGGAGCATCTCAAAACAAGACTTTAGCCCCCTCTTTCCTCTGGATTTAACCTTTTATGATTAGTAATTACAGATGAAGAGGAAGGTTGGGATAGGGTACAAAATATTTACTGGACAAATCTTTGCATAGTCCTTGAATTAGAAAATTTGAGTATATATGTACAAGTGATTATTAACAAGTTTTTTTATGAAAATATAAACCCAGTTTGTGTAGCCTGTTATTAAATGTTTAATCATCTCACTGCTATAATGAGATTGCCTGAAGCCATTCTAAAACCTATAAATAGGTGCCTCAAACTGTTACCCACAGATGCGCTTTCGCTATAAACATAAAGTGATACAGATATAATCATCCTCCTTTGGACAAAGCTATCAACTTCCAGCTCGTACCATTTATTTGTTCAAAGGAATCCGTTTCTGTGTTTGCTAATCCGGTTTTTCTATTTGCATCTTGTGCTGCTTTACACGAAGCAGTGACATGTGAGTGCCTTTTGACTTTCCAGCAGGAATTCTCTCCACATCATCTCCTCTGCTTTCATGTCTAGCTGTAGTATGTTTTTTTTTTTTTTTTTCTAAATGCTTTTGGGTATATTTTTCTGTTATTATTTATTTATTTTGTCATTTTACTATTATGTTATTAGGAGTGCAGCTGGTATGGCAGAAGAACTGTTCTCTCTGGAAGAAGCTGGCATGGGACAAGACTTCCTATATTCTGAAACATGATGTAAATAACAGAACACAGAACTGCAATTTTTTATCATGCGTTCTAGCATGAAAAGTGCAACAATTAAAGTGTTTTCATTTTGAGTTTATATTTTACTTATTCCTTTATAACAATTGCAACAGAAATTATTTTCTCCATGTGTCAACCTTAATAACATTGCTTAACCAATTTTTCTCATACGTCCTAGAGGATGCTGGGGACCACATCAAGACCATGGGGTATAGATGGGATCCGCAGGAGACATGGGCACTCTTAAGACTTTTCATTTCACTTTTTAAGCCCCTCCTCCAGACCTCAGTTTTAGAAATGTGCCCAGGCAGACTGGATGCACTCTGAGGAGCTCTACTGAGTTTCTCTGAAAAGACTTAGGTTTTTTTATTTTCAGGGAGAACTGCTGGCAACAGACTCCCTGCTTTGTGGGACTGAGGGGGCAGAAGCAGAACCAACTTCCTAAAGAGTTTCATGGCTCTGCTTCTGGCTGACAGGACACCATTAGCTCCTGAAGGGTACTGAACGCTAGCCGTGTCTAGATGCTCACTCCCACAGCACGCCGTCACCCCCCTCGCAGAGCCAGAAGTCAGAAGACAGGTGAGTATGAGAAGAATGATCTTCTATCAAGTAAGTGACGGCTGAGGTACGGCGCGGCTGGCGGGAGCGCATTGCGCCAATGCTGCCCGCACACACAGGCACTGCAGAGTGCGGGGGGGGGGGGCCTGGGCAGCAAGAAATATACCTCAAACTGGCTAAAAGGGGGCATAAGATGCCGCTGGCACATCCCTACCCCCGCCAGTATAAATATCATGATGTATGCTGAGTGTAAGGAAGCGCCATTGCGGGGGCGGAGCTTCTTCCTCAGGCAGCCAGCACACTACTCAGCGCCATTTTCTCTTTCTCCTCAGGCTGCAGAGAACATGCTGGTCCTCTCCTCCACTTCTGACAAGTACAGGGTGCTGCTTTTGGCTTTGGCATCTGCAAGACGGGTGTCTGAATTGGGGGCCTTGTCTCACAAGAGCCCTTACCTGATCTTCCATGAAGATAGGGCAGAGTTGAGAACTCGACAACATTTTCTACCTAAGGTGGTTTCATCTTCTCACATAAACCAACCTATAGTTGTGCCAGTAGTTACTGACACATTCACTGAATCAAAATCTCTAGATGTGGTTAGAGCTTTGAAAATCTATGTTGCTAGAACGGCTCGTATACGGAAAACAGAGGCCCTGTTTGTCCTGTATGCTCACAGCATGATTGGGTGTCCTGCTTCCAAGCAGACTATTGCACGGTGGATCAGAAATACGATTCAGCAAGCTCATACTACGGCTGGATTGCCGTTGCTGACGTCAGTGAAGCCCCATTCCACTAGGAAGGTGGGCTTATCCTGGGCGGCTGTCCGGGGGGGGGGGGGGTCTCGGCATTACAACTGTGCCGAGCAGCTACTTGGTCGGGGTCAAACACATTTGCTAAGTTCTACAAGTTTGACACCTTGGCCGATGAAGACCTAAAGTTTGGTCAATCGGTGCTGCAGAGTCGTCCGCACTCTCCCGCCCGCACTGGAGCTTTGGTATAAATCCCATGGTCTTGATGTGGTCCCCAGCATCCTCTAGGACATATGAGAAGATAGGATTTTGATACCTACCGGTAAATCCTTTCCTCCTAGTCCGTAGAGGATGCTGGGTGCCCGTCCCAGTGCGTACTTTACCTGCAGTTTAGTTATTAGAGTTACACAAGTTGGTTGTGTTATCTTAGTTTTTCAGCATGTTGCTGCAATTGTTTCATGCCTGTTGGCATGTGTTATGTTGCATGCCATGTGTGCGGCATGGTTGAGGGTGTGAGTTGGTATGTATCTCACCACTAGTATTAAAGTTAGTCCTTTCCTTGAAATGTCCGTCTCCCTGGGCACAGTTCCTATAACTGAGGTCTGGAGGAGGAGCATAGAGGGAGGAGCCAATTCGCACCCAATGAAAAGTCTTAAGAGTGCCCATGTCTCCTGCGGATCCCGTCTATACCCCATGGTCTTGATGTGGTCCCCAACATCCTCTACAGACTAGGAGAAAAGGATTTACCGGTAGGTATCAAAATCCTATTTTTTTTTCAGTTTTTGCAAACATGTTTAATTCGACAGTATATTATTAGGGTTAGCAATTCAGAGGATGCTGTTTGATCTTGGTAAATACTTAACCACTTAACTGATGATTTTTATTTTTTTTTATTGTCCAAAGGGGACCTCAAAAAATGTTGATTAAAAATTCCTATAGGGTCTGTTTACTCCCTGAACCCACCCTTTCCCGTTGTACATAGGTCTCCCACTGTGACAATTTCTCTCACTCCCCCCCAGTAGCACTAAATTCCCCAGTGGCATTAACACCCCCCTCCCCCTCCGACATGCACACACAGTGTCCAGGCAACCCCACATATAAAAAAAAAAATATATATACCGTATTTGCCGGCGTATAAGACGACTGGGCGTATAAGACGACCCCCAACATTTCCACTCAAAATATAGAGTTTGTTATATACTCGCCGTATAAGACTACCCCCTTCCACACACCAAATAAAACGTAAAAGAACATCAGATTTGTGACATACTGTATATTATGACCTGATAAGAGATTTGGATAGGGAGTATTTATCAAGGTATGCATAAGAAGGGGGGAGGGGGCGAGGAGAAAGTTGTAAAATGTATAAAAGTATACCCCTGTGTGCATTTAGTGTTACCGGTTTCACATGAGTGCCATTAGTATTAGTATTAGTGCCATTACAGTACCTGTCATTGTCACCATTGTACGGCCACAACGCGACTGCAGCGCCTCCGGCCAGTCCCTGCATCTCCCTGTAATTGGCACTAGTGACCCGCCGCGGCCGCACTGGATATCGCGCGATACTGGATGGTGAGTAGAGTGAGGTGGGCGGGCATCGGGAGGCCACTATGGGCACCGGGCGAGTATCGGAAGGCCACTATGGCAGCTATGTCTATCCCAACTGAAATGCACCCGGCGTATAAGACGACCCCCCCACTTGGAGGCATGTTTTTCAGGGCAAAAAAGTAGTCTTATACGCCAGCAAATACTGTATATATATATATATATATATATATACACACACACAACCCCCAGTGGTGTAACATTAACCCCACCCCTCCACCCCCACCTTAATTCACCGTGTCCTTCCACAGATCACATCGTTGAGTAATGTCCGTTCCACTCTATGCTGGTGAATGTAACATCGATGTAGAGCACTTGCGCTCCAAAATGGTATTCACATAGAACTCTGGGGCGCTATATAACTGCCAGGGGGCTGAAGAAGATTCTTTCTGCGCATTTGCAGATTGAGAAACAGAAAGAAAAAAAAGCAGCGCAGTTGATGTGTGCCCATAAGAATAAGTAACGTATTCAAATTAAATGGCAAAAATCCATTCTCTATAATGACACAAATAGATGGTAACAATATAGTATCATACATATCCAGAAGAAGGAGCTCCTGCAATAATTAGCATATATTACAAGCTTAAAAGTGGTTATATTAGTCTGCTTTAAACACAGTCTTCCTTTACCTATATAGCTAAAATTAAACACATACAGTTGTGCTCATAAGTTTACATACCCTAGCAGAATTTGTGATTTTCTGGCCATTTGGCAGAGAATATGAATGATAACTCACAAACTTTTCTTTCACTCATGGTTAGTGGTTGGGTGAAGCCATTTATTGTCAAACAACTGTGTTTACTCTTTTTAAATCATAATGACAACAGAAACTACCCAAATGACCCTGATCAAAAGTTTACATACCCCAGTTCTTAATACCATGTATTGCCCGCTTTAACATCAATGACAGCTTGAAGTCTTTTGTGGTAGTTGTGGATGAGGCTCTTTATTTTCTCAGATGGTAAAGATGCCCATTCTTCTTGGCAAAAAGCCTACAGTTCCTGTGAATTCTTGGGCTGTCTTGCATGAACTGCACGTTTGAGATCTCCCCAGAGTGGCTCAACGATATTGAGGTCAGGAGACTGAGATGGCCACTCTAGAACCTTCACTTTATTCTGCTGTAGCCAATGACAGGTCGACTTGGCCTTGTGTTTTGGATCATTGTCATGTTGGAACGTCCAAGTACGTCCCATGCGCAGCTTCCGGGCTGATGAGTGCAAATTTTCCTCCAGTATTTTCTGATAACATGCTGCATTCATCTTGCCATCAATTTTGACCAAGTTTCCAGTGCCTTTGTAGCTCACACATCCCCAAAACATCAGCGATCCACCTCCGTATTTCACAGTAGGAATGGTCTACCTTTCATCATAGGCCTTGTTGACTCCTCTCCAAATGTAACGTTTATGGTTGTGGCCAAAAAGTTAAATTTTGGTCTCATCACTCCAAATTACTTTGTTCCAGAAGTTTTGAGGCTTGTCTCTGTGTATGTTTGGAGTATTGTAAGCGGGATGCTTTGTGGCATTTGCGTAGTAATGGCTTTCTTCTGGCGCCTCGACCATGCAGCCCATTTTTCTTCAAATGCCTTCTTATTGTGCATCTTGAAACAACCACACCACTTTTTTTCAGAGAGTCCTGTATTTCAGCTGAAGTTATTTGTGGATTTTTCTTTGCATCCCGAACAATTTTCCTGGCAGTTGTGGCTGAAATTTTTGTTGGTCTACCTGACCGTGATTTGGTTTCCACAGAATCCCTCATTTTCCACTTCTTAATTAGAGTTTGAACACTGCTGATTGGCATTCTCAATTGCTTGGATATCTTTTTATATCCCTTTCCTGTTTTATACAGTTCAATTACCTTTTCCCGCAGATCCTTTGACAATTCTTTTGCTTTCCCCATGACTCAGAATCCAGACACGTCAGTGCAGCACTGGATGAAAGATGTAAGGGCCTTTCAGGAGTCCAGAAACTCACTGACCTTTTATACACACACACTGATTACAAGCAAACAGATCACAGGTGAGGATGGTTACCTTTAGTAGCCATTCAAACTCGTTTGTGTCAACTTGTGTGCATGTTATCAGGCCAAAATCTCCAGGGTATGTAAACTTTTGATCAGGGTCATTTGGGTAGTTTCTGTTGTCATTATGATTTAAAAAGAGTAAACACAGTTGTTTGACAATAAGTGGCATCACCCAACCACTAACCATGAGTGAAAGAAAAGTTTGTGAGTTATCATTCATATTCTCTGACAAATGGCCAGAAAATCACAAATTCATACACGCATGTATACGGTCCGTTGGTTAGTCTGTATTCGTTAATTGCAAAGCAGTAAACAATAGCCAAGTGAAGAAAGATTCTTACATTTCACTAATGTCAGACTTGCCTGTTTTAATGTTCATATTTAGAAGGTTCTATACAATATAATATTTTGCATGAAGTCACTGTAAGATGGAATTCTATCTACCACATTGGTATGACCCACATTCAGATTACTCCCAATGTTATCATAATTGACTATACAGTACTGTACATTTTTGTAGAAGTGCTTATGTGATGTAGGAGTACTGAGAAAGTGGTAGGAACCTGACCTATTGATTTTAAAACAAATCTAGATTGATGGGACAGGTGTGTTTAATCGCACATAAGGTGAAAGTCAAATTCGTAAGGACAATTTTCTAAAAATGTAAAAAGAGTTGTACATACCACGCTCTAGAAATTATTTACTAATGTAAATTGATGAGTAAAGTGTTTGTAATCAATGTAGAATACAAATAGATTCTTAGCAACATCTTGCTGCTCTTAAAAGCATATTTATGCACATTGAGCGTGTCCACAGGATCAGTCCATATAGTCCTGCCGCCCAGAAGCGACCGAGGCCGGTCATTATGCGCATTCTGAACTACAGTATGCTGACAAAGTAAAGCCGATGGAAGCCTATCGCAAACAGTCCGACCTTGGGGTGTATTCAATATTTGTCGGAAACTGCCTCTTGTCGGAGAGACTTCAGTTTCCGACAGGTTTAGGTCAGAAGGGGTTCGACCTATTCAATGCCGGCTGTTTTTTTCTGACAAGTTGGGAATTCCCGACTTGTCGGAAAACATGTGGATCGTCGGAATAGCCGCGGATCCACGTGCTTTTGTCGGAAACGCGTCCAAATCCGACAGGTTTTGGCCCCGTTTTCGACAATCTCAATCCAACTTTCAAAAAAGTTGGGTTGAGGAGATGAGACGGGGGAGCGAGGACATGTTTTGAGGGGTGTGGGGACGGGAGAGAATTAGGAGGAAGAGACCGCGGGCTATAGGGGCAGCAGGGCGCATAGGCTGGTACCTCTATAGACAGGCTGTCCCCGGCCAGGCTCCTCTCTCCCGGCAGCGATGTGCAGCGCTCCCCGGCCAGCACTGGGCTGTTTGGCTGAGTGTGGGGATCTGAGGCTCCCTCCATCCCCTCCCTGTGATCTCACACATGGGAACAACTGAGGACGAGCTGAGAGGAGGAGCAGGTCCGTCACAGCAACAGCACGACGGGACACCGGCGCTCTGCATTAGACGACCCGGCCACAGGACAGCACGGGGTATGAGCAGCATAGGAGCATGTGATAGTTGTCGGACTTGGCCCAAATTTAATAGTGCTCTGTCTGATCCTTTCCGACAATGCTTGTCGTAAAGGATCCGACTTGAATTGAATATACCCCCTTACCAATAAAGACTCTAAGTTACTCCTCTTCCAGGCTTTTCTTACAATGTTGCCATGAGATGGAGGGAATTCTGTCCTGTTTGCAAAGAATTGTTCGAAGAAGGCTTCCGTTTTGTGCTCCTATAACTGGCAAAATTGTGAATCTTCCATAATGGCCAGACTCACATCTTTGACACTCCCAAATCTGCTGCTAACTTCATCAAATCACCAAAAACCCTTTGCCTCCGCATGATGCCATATCTAGTGACTGTCACGACCTGGGTCCCTGTGTACTCAGCTGACTTGCGTAGAGAGGGGGTTACAGATGGAGACTGCCACACGAGACGAGGAGGATGAATATAGGACTTCCTCATATAGCGCTATTACTGGATGTTGGCGAGACCTGACCAAGGGCGCAGAGTCTAACAAACCGGGAGGTTTTCACCAGTGACCCCCTCCAATGGGGATTTGGGTTTTACTGCACCCGATGGCAGGTCGTGGCCCCCTGGTCAGGTACCCGGTCATAACTGAGGCAACAGAGAGTATGTATCTGATAGACTATAATAAATAGAGTCATAAATAAAAGTCAGTATAGGATGCTTGGCTTTAAACAATGAACGAAGTTTGGAAATAACAGGAGCAATGAATAACTGTTGATATTTGGTAGACTGACTAATAGTGGATCCTTGTAATGGCTACAATGATGACCGATAGCACTCAGTTCCTTGAGACACTGGAGAACTAGAAGATAATGAAATAACAATTGATGTAGACTGATAGCACTCTGTACTTAACACATAGAGATATTTGACGGTGATCAGCACTGGAGAACACGTAGAGCTATCCGATGGTAATCGGCACTGGAGAACAGGTAGATATATTCTGTTGGTAATCAGCACTAGAGAACAGGTAGATATATCCGTTGGTAATCGGCACTGGAGTACACGTAGAGATATCTGATGGTAATCGGCACTGGAGAACACGTAGCGATATCCTCTGCAGTACTGTAAATTGTTGATAGCACACAGCACCAGGAAGCACTTGGAGAAGTGCGATGTTGAATAACTCTGGGCGATAAACAATGTAGAAATGTTCTGGGAAACAGAGTGGAGCCTGGAACAGCAACACACAGCAGCATGCACTGAAGAAGGAAGTTGTTGAGGCCCCTTCCTGTTCCCAGGAGCCTTTGATCCGCTGATTTTACATTTTCTACACCTGACTGGTTGGCAGGGTATTTCTATAACAAATCAGAAAATTAAGGTGTCTGCTTTTGCTGATAACCTTTTTTTTTTTTTTTTCATAATACTAAACAAGCTGTTTCCCTACATAAAATTTCTCTTTATAAATTGCAACACACTACAGATCTTGGGGGGAGTAAATCTACCTTTCAGAGATATTCTCTGGTGGTGAATTATCGCTTCGCAATGGACTGTATAGGCCAAGCCAACAGTTTTACCAACACCCCATTAGAAAAGGCGTTTAGTCCTCACATCCACTTTACTGCGTTGCTCCATACTCGCCCGTACTCCTTACAGGCGGAGATCAAGGGCAATATCCTTTTAGCCACCAATTGCGGCACCTGGAGACAATCCCGCTTTCTTTTGAAATTTTCCCTTTATAATTCTCTCTCTTCCATTAGTCGATAATCCTGCTTTTGTAAATGGTCCACAATCTCATCACATTAGGAACTGGTCTCTCCAGGGTTTGTGGTATTTGTACCAGTTCGTAAATATCCATTCCTTACAACCTCTCATGCTTAGTCAGTTACAAACTCATTTCCCACACTTATGTATTCCACTTTTCTCTGACGTCCTAGTGGATGCTGGGAACTCCGTAAGGACCATGGGGAATAGCGGCTCCGCAGGAGACTGGGCACAACTAAAGAAAGCTTTAGGTCACCTGGTGTGCACTGGCTCCTCCCACTATGACCCTCCTCCAAGCCCCAGTTAGATTTTGTGCCCGGCCGAGGTTGGATGCACACTAGGGGCTCTCCTGAGAAAGTATAGATTTAGGTTTTTTATTTTCAGTGAGACCTGCTGGCAACAGGCTCACTGCAGCGAGGGACTAAGGGGAGAAGAAGCGAACTCGCCTGCTTGCAGCCGGATTGGGCTTCTTAGGCTACTGGACACCATTAGCTCCAGAGGGATCGACCGCAGGCCCAGTCCTTGGTGTTCGGTCCCGGAGCCGCGCCGCCGTCCCCCTTACAGAGCCAGAAGCAAGAAGAGGTCCGGAAAATCGGCGGCAGAAGACATCAGTCTTCACCAAGGTAGCGCACAGCACTGCAGCTGTGCGCCATTGCTCTTCATGTACACCTCACACTCCGGTCACTGAGGGTGCAGGGCGCTGGGGAGGGGGGCGCCCTGAGCAGCAATATTAACACCTTGGCTGGCAAAAATACCACAATATATAGCCCCAGAGGCTATATATGTGGTAAATACCCCTGCCAGAATCCAGAAAAAAGCGGGAGAAAAGTCCGCAAAAAAGGGGCGGAGCTATCTCCCTCAGACACACTGGCGCCATTTTCTCTTCACAGTGCAGCTGGAAGAAAGCTCCCCAGGCTCTCCCCTGTAGTTTTCAGGCTCAAAGGGTTAAAAAGAGAGGGGGGGCACTAAATTTAAGCGCAATATTATATATACAAGCAGCTATTGGGGAAATTTCACTCAGTTATAGTGTTAATCCCCACATTATATAGCGCTCTGGTGTGTGCTGGCATACTCTCTCTCTGTCTCCCCAAAGGGCTTTGTGGGGTCCTGTCCTCAGTCAGAGCATTCCCTGTGTGTGTGCGGTGTGTCGGTACAGCTGTGTCGACATGTTTAATGAGGAGGCTTATATGGTGACGGAGCAGATGCCGATAAATGTGATGTCGCCCCCTGTGGGGCCGACACCAGAGTGGATGGTTAGGTGAAAGGTATTAACCGACAGTGTCAACTCCTTACATAAAAGGTTGGATGACGTAACAGCTGTGGGACAGCCGGCTTCTCAGTCCGCGCCTGCCCAGGCGTCTCAAAGGCCATCAGGGGCTCAAAAAAACGCCCGCTCACTCAGATGGCAGACACAGATGTCGACACGGAGTCTGACTCCAGTGTCGACAAGGTTGAGACATATACACAATCCACTAGGAACATCCGTGACTTAATCCCGGCAATAAAAAATGTGTTACACATTTCTGACATTAACTCAAGTACCACTAAAAAAGGGTTTTATGTTTGGGGAGAAAAAGCAGGCAGTGTTTTGTTCCCCCATCAGATGAATGAATGAAGTGTGTGAAAAGCGTGGTTTCCCCCCGATAAGAAACTGGTAATTTCTAAAAAGTTACTGATGGCGTACCCTTTCCCGCCAGAGGATAAGTTACGCTGGGAGATATCCCCTAGGGTGGATAAGGCGCTCACACGGTTGTCAAAAAAGGTGGCACTGCTGTTTTAGGAACGGCCACTTTGAAGGTACCTGTTGATAAAAAAGCAGGAGGCTATCCTGAAGTCTGTATTTACACACTCAGGTACTAGACTGAGACCTGCAGATCGTGCTGCTGCAGCGTGGTCGGTGACCCTGTCACACATGAGAACATATTAAAGACGTCGTCTTATATATGAGGGATGCACAGAGGGATATTTTGCCGGCTGGCATCCAAAATGAATGTAATGACCATTCTGTCAGGAGGGTATTAGAGACCTGTCACTGGACAGGTGATGCTGACTTTAAAAGGCGCATAGAGACTCTGCCTTATAAGGGTGAGGAATTATTTGGGGATGGTCTCTGGGACCTCGTATCCATTACCTCAGGTTTCCTCACAGACTAAGAAAGCACTGTATTATCAGGTACAGTCCTTTCGGCTTCAGAAAAGCAAGCGGGTCAAAGGCGCTTCCTTTCTGTACAGAGACATGGGGAGAGGGAAAAAGCTGCACCAGTCAGCCTGTTCCCAGAATCAAAATTCTTCTCTCGCTTCCTCTGAGTCCACAGCATGACGCGGGGGCTCCACAGGTGTAGCCAGGTACGGTGGGGGGCCGTCTCAAAAAAATTTCAGCGATCAGTGGGCTCGCTCACAGGTGGATCCCTGTTTCATTCAAGTAGTATTTCAGGGGTACAAGCTGGAATTCGAGATGTCCCCCCCCCCCCCGCCGTTTCCTCAAATATGCCTTGCCGACAACTCCCTCAGGCAGGGAGGCTGCGCTAGAGGCAATTAATAAGCTGTATTCCCAGCAGGTAATACTCAAGGTGCCCCTACTTCAACAAGGACGGGGTTACTATTCCACACGGTTTGGAGTACCGAAACCGCATGGTTCGGTGTGACCCATTTTATATTTAAAATCCTTGAACACATACATAAAAAATTCAAGTTCAAGATGGAATCGCTCAGGGCGGTTATTGCAAGCCTGGACGAGGGGGATTACATGGGATCCCGGGACATCAAGGATGCTTACCTGCATGTCCCCATTTACCATCCTCGCCAGGAGTACCTCAGATTTGTGGTACAGGATTACCATTACCAAGTCCAGACACTGCCGTTTGGACTGTACATGGCACCGAGGGTGTTTACCAAGGTAATGGCCAAAATTATGATACTCCTTCGAAAAAAGGGAGTTTTAATTATCCCGTACTTGGACAATATCCTTATAAGGGCAAGGTCCAAGGAGCAGTTGCTAGTCGGGGTAGCACTATTTTGGAAAGTGCTAAAACAGCACGGTTGGATTCTAAACAGTCCAAAGTCACAGCTGGTTCCTACGACACGTCTACTGTTCCTGGGGATGGTTCTGGACACAGAACAGAAATAAGTGTTTCTCCCGGAGGAGAAAGTCAAGGAACTGTCATCTCTAGTCAGAGACCTCCTGAAGCAAAAACAGGTATCGGTGCATCATTGCACGCGAGTCCTGGGAAAAAATGGTAGCTTCCTACGAAGCAATCCCATTCGGCAGGTTCCATGCAAGAGGGCCGCAGGTTCGGCATACAGGACTAGGTCCTAGTGACCATGGATGCCAGCCTTTGAGGCTGGGGGGCAGTCACACAGGGAAAAAACTTCCAGGGACTTTGGTCAAGTCAAGTGACTTCCCTACACATAAATATTCTGGAACTGAGGGCCATTTACAATGCCCTGAGTCAGGCAAGGCCTCTGCTTCAAAACCAGCCGGTACTGATCCAATCAGACAACATCACGGCAGTCGCCCATGTAAACCAACGGGACGGCACAAGAAGCAGGATGGCGATGGCAGAAGCCACAAGGATTCTCCGATGGGCGGAAAATCATGTGTTAACACTGTCAGCAGTGTTCATTCCCGGAGTGGACGACTGGGAAGCAGATCTTCTCAGCGGACACGACCTCCACCCGGGAGAGTGGGGATTTCATCCAGAAGTCTTCCAAAGGATTGTACACCATTGGGAAAGGCCACAGGTGGACATGATGGCGTCCCGCCTCAACAAAAAGCTATAAAAGATATTGCGCCAGGTCAAAGGACCCTCAGGCGATAGCTGTGGACGCTCTGGTAACACCGTGGGTGTACCAGTCGGTTTATGTGTTCCTCCCTCTGCCTCTCATACAAAAGGTACTGAGAATAATAGGAAGGCGAGGAGTAAGAACGATACTCGTGGTTCCGGATTGGCCAAGAAGAGCTTGGTACCCAGAACTTCAAGAAATTATATCAGAGGACCCATGGCCTCTGCCGCTCAGACAGGACCTGCGGCAGCAGGGGCCCTGTCTGTTCCAAGACTTACTGCGGCTACGTTTTGACGGCATGGCGGTTGAACGCCGGATCCTAAAGGAAAAGGGCATTCCGGAGGAAGTCATTCCTACGCTGATTCAAGCCAGGAAAGATGTAACTGCAAAACATTATCACCGCATATGGCGAAAATATGTTGCTTGGTGTGAGGCCAAAAAGGCCCCAACAGAGGAATTTCAACTAGGTCGATTTCTGCATTTCCTACAAGCAGGAGTGTCTATGGGCCTAAAATTAGGCTCCATTAAGGTACAGATCTCGGCTCTGTCGATTTTCTTCCAAAAAGAACTAGCTTCAGTACCTGAAGTTCAGACATTGTAAAAGGAGTGCTGCATATTCAGCCCCCGGTTGTGCCTCCAGTGGCACCTTGGGTTCTCAACGTGGTGTTGAGTTTTCTTAAAATCACATTGGTGTGAGCCACTAAAAACCGTGGATCTAAAATATCTCACGCGGAAAGTGGTCATGTTATTGGCCTTGGCTTCGGCCAGGCGTGTATCAGAATTGGCGGCTTTGTCATATAAAAGTCCTTATCTGATTTTCCATATGGATAGGGCAGAATTGAGGACTCGTCCCCAGTTTCTCCCTAAGGTGATATCAGCTTTTCACTTGAACCAACTATTGTAGTGCCTGCGGCTACTAGGGACTTGGAGGATCCAAGTTACTGGACGTAGTCAGGGCCTTGAAAAATTATGTTTCCAGGACGGCTAGAGTCAGGAGAACTGACTCGCTGTTTATCCTGTATGCACCCAGCAAACTGGGTGCTCCTGCTTCTAAGCAGGCTATTGCTCGCTGGATTTGTAGCACAATTCAGCTGGCGCATTCTGCGGCTGGACTACCGCAGCAAAAATCTGTAAAAGCCCATTCCACAAGGAAGGTGGGCTCATCTTGGGCAGCTGCCCGAGGGGTCTCGGCTTTCCAACTTTGCCGAGCTGCAACTTGGTCAGGGGCAAACACGTTTGCTAAATTCTACAAAATTGATACCCTGGCTGAGGAGGACCTGGAGTTCTCTCATTCGGTGCTGCAGAGTCATCCGCACTCTCCCGCCCGTTTGGGAGCTTTGGTATAATCCCCATGGTCCTTACGGAGTCCCCAGCATCCACTAGGACGTCAGAGAAAATAAGATTTTACTCACCGGTAAATCTATTTCTCGTAGTCCGTAGTGGATGCTGGGCGCCCATCCCAAGTGCGGATTGTCTGCAATACTTGTACATAGTTATTGTTACAAAAATCGGGTTTTGTTGTGAGCCATCATATATATGCGACTGAAAACAGCTAGCGATAAACTCAGAATGACCCCCATAGCCATACTGAGTATTACTTTGTATTGCATGTCCAGTGCAGTTTATGGTACATAATTTCTGCATGGTACGCTTGTGACTATGGCCCTCATTCCGAGTTGTTCGCTCTGTAATTTTCTTCGCATCGCAGCGATTTTCTGCTAATTGTGCATGCGCAATGTTCGCACTGCGGCTGCGCCAAGTAAATTTGCTAAGTAGTTTGGTATTTTACTCACGGCATTACAAGGTTTTCTCTTCGTTCTGGTGATCGGAGTGTGATTGACAGGAAGTGGGTGTTTCTGGGCGGAAACTGACCATTTTATGGGAGTGTGTGAAAAAACGCTGCCATTTCTGGGAAAAACGCGGGAGTGGCTGAAGAAACGGAGGAGTGTCTGGGCGAACGCTGGGTGTGTTTGTCCTTACGGAGTTCCCAGCATCCACTAGGACGTCAGAGAAAATAAGATTTTACTCACCGGTAAATCTATTTCTCGTAGTCCGTAGTGGATGCTGGGCGCCCATCCCAAGTGCGGATTGTCTGCAATACTTGTATATAGTTATTGCCTAACTATAGGGTTATTGTTGAGCCATCTGTTTAGAGGCTCAGTTATATTCATACTGTTAACTGGGTATAGTATCACGAGTTGTACGGTGTGATTGGTGTGGCTGGTATGAGTCTTACCCGGGATTCAAAATCCTTCCTTATTATGTCAGCTCGTCCGGGCACAGTGTCCTAACTGAGGCTTGGAGGAGGGTCATGGTGGGAGGAGCCAGTGCACACCAGGTGACCTAACGCTTTCTTTAGTTGTGCCCAGTCTCCTGCGGAGCCGCTATTCCCCATGGTCCTTACGGAGTTCCCAGCATCCACTACGGACTACGAGAAATAGATTTACCGGTGAGTAAAATCTTATTTTTTCCTTTTTTGCAAGTTCAGAACTATCTCTCTAAAACTCTTCGACTGATGGTGGAGGATGATAAACTATGCCGATGGATGGCACGCTGCGACTCAGTCCTGCCAAGCCTTTTCCTCTTCCACCATATATTTTTATATTTGCTCTCAGACCTAGATGACGGGGGGGGGGGGGGGGGGAAATTAGCAAAATGGAAGGATATCTTTCCAACACTTTCAGATAGTAAGACCTACTAAAACTTTGAACAAACAACTAATTTCCACCTCTTTTATTCTGAAATGAACTACAAATTTCTGCACCAGGCATAAGTGTAATTCCCTGAGGCAGATTTATACCAGTAGATTGGACCCTCCTCACCCTCTTTTTTTCTCTCCCAAACTATCCTGTTTTATATGGACTGGGCAATCACATCTATGAACACTTGGCTGCCATATGTACACATTCTTTCTTCAGACTTGAAATGTTTGCTTAGACAGAGCTGTAGTTTAAGTTTGTGGTATAATCTAGCTACCTTTTTAGGAACTATTCTATAATTTGTCTGCTATTATGGTTCTGTGTATATACACTTTATAAACTCTTCAGTTTTTAAGGAGTGTTGTCATTGCTTCTAGGATTGTTTTTCTGTTTACTACTGTCCAATTACCTGTCAGACCATACTATGGTTTGAAATGGTGTTTCAAGACAATAAAAAACGTTTTTGTAAAACCAATGGGCAGCAGGGGTTTAAGCTTGCAGAGGTATGAATCCCCAAATTAGCTCTGTGGATTCTCTCATTAGCATAAAGTAGTAAATCAGGCCTCCACAGCTGCCCACAACTACAGCCACTTTGCGTAAATCAGATTTAGCTCCTATGGGTGCTGGGTCTGCAGTGTGGATACTCCTTTATGGAGGGGCCAGTGCACCACACCCTGTGCCCGTTATAGATATACCCATGTTTATTGTGATATAATTTAAATCTGGGAATACTCACATTTATTTTCCTATATCATGAAATCAGCATGGACGTTCTTCAAACCATAAGGGACACAGGTTTGATACAGCTGGTATAGGCAGTGAGGAGGTACCAGGCTCCAAACAGTAAACTCTTTTCCTCACCAGCAGCAGCTCTGGCTCCTCCCCTATACCCCAGCCCCAGGCAGGCCAGTTTTTAGTGTGCTGGCAGGAGCTGGCACTGTTAGATATTTCTAACACGGCTTCTCTTAAGGATCCAACAAATAGGAATTGAGAAACCTTCATGAGGGTTATTTATCCCCATGCCAGTGATATCACACGGCCTGCTCTGGCATTGTCCTGGGTGGCTAAGGCCATCGGCGGTTGGGCAGACGCTATGAAAGAGGGCCTCTCTTCTGGTACCCTACAGAAACCAGCTAATGGCTTTGGTTACACATGTCATGGAGGCGGTTTCCTATCTTGGTGAGGCACTATTGATACGGGGATCCTAACCTCCAAGGTGTCAGCTTCCTCTTGTGTCGGCTAGGAGAATCCTCTGGCTTTGTTCTTTGCACACTGACACGGATTCAAAGAAGCTCCTGAAGGTTTTTGCTTATTCTGGACACATTCTTTTGGACCTGAGTTGGACAAAATGATGGCCACAGTGACAGCGTGCAAGACAGCCCTTTGGCCCCAACCCCTTGGTCTCGTGCATCTAATTTTTGCTCATTTCGTCCACAGGGAAAGGCCAAGGGCCAGTCGTTTTTCCAGGTTCCAGGGTTCTTCCTCTAAAGCCTCCAAGCGCCGACGTAAACAGTTCTGGTCTACTAGACACCTGCCCACTAATCCATCTGACAAGCCTGCTGCAAGACTGGACAGGCCTCCACCTGGGGGACCCCTGCGCAGGAGGCCAGCTTTTACTTTTCTCCAACACCTGGGTGGTGACTATATTGGACTCCTGGATATGTGGAGTAGTCTCCTAAGGCTATGCTCTAACCTTCCGGAAACGTTCTCCACCAAGGTTTTTTCCAACAGGACTTCCCAGTCTATCCAGGGAAAGCAAAAGCACTGCAGGACTCTATTCACTCCCTACTAACCTCCAGGGTAATTGTTCCGGTTCTTTATCACTGGGTTTGACAGAATTATTACTCTTGGTGTTCAGCTCGGGGCCTTAACCCCAGATCATTTCGGTTCTCCAGAGTCCTTCTTTTTGCAGATGGGTCTGGATTTAGGTCTCTGCTTTTCTTTAAAAGTGCAGGTTGCAGCCCTTTCTGTGTTCTTCTAGAGGCAGATTGCAGTAATGCAGGATGTCCCACCTTTGTGCAGGGTATCTTCCACGTTCGTTTTGCCGGATTTTTCGCCGGAGGAGGCCTCTTTGGATGTTGTGAGGGTCATCCGGGTATATGTTGACAAGACTAGGTATCTCCGTAAAATTGAGGCCCTTTTTGTTTTCTGCTTTTACAAGTAGGGCTGGCCATTGTCCTTGGCAAGGTGGCTCAGTTTGACCATCCACCATACTTACGCTGTGACGGACCTCCCTGTCCTAGCTGTGGTGATGGCTCATTTCACTAGGTCTGTGGGAGCTTCTTTGGTTGCTCATTGTAACGTGTGTGCACAGCAGCCCTGTAAGGCGGACATGTGGACTTCGTCCCATACTTTTCTCAAATTATATTCAACACTTTTGCTTCCACCAATGCTGCTTTAGGGTGAAGGGTTCTCAGCACTGCTCAGGCACGTCCCCTCCCTTAGTGATTAGCTTTGGGACGTCTCACTGTATCAAGCATGTATCTCCTATGGTTTAATGAAGAAAATTATAGTTAGGTTTTTTTCCTTGTTAAATACTTTTCTTTTCTTTGAGATCCATAGGGGACACCTGATGCACCTGTAGTGCAGGGTTTTGCTGTTCCTGGTTACCCTGTTTACATCTTTGGATCTGTGTGTGTACCAGTCTTCCTTCTCCTACCTTGAGCTTGCTGTTTAGTGTCTGGCTCCTCAATGCCTATGCCCACTGTATCAAGCCTGTATCCCCTATGGATCTCAAAGAAAATAATTTAACAAGGTAAGAACATAATTCTCTTTATTCTGGAATTCTTACTGATCAGTATACATTTATATGTAATGTCCAAAAAAAGAAAACCAACTCTGATTTTTTTTTTCTTGATTAATTACCCAAAATAACCAAAACAATAATTTATTATGTAACCCATAAATAAACACTGGAGTAATAATTTGTCTTCAGAGGTGATTGATCTCAAATTAAATACAACCTCAATTGCTTAATGTATTTCAAATTAAAAGCTCCATCAGCAAGAGAAAAGATGCAGTCAGAGTAAAGTATATTAAAAAGCAGGAATCTTATACACGATTTCAAAGAATTTTATTATAGCCACCAGAATTCTGTCAAGTCCACCTTGCTGTGAGTATTGTAAGATTGCTGCATGGATTATGCATAGACCTGGGTAAAAACCTATATTTATCAGTAACAGTGCACTGTACACTGCATACAGTATGTCTCCTATATACAGTATCTAGCATTTGTCAAGTTATGCAGTAAGTCTTTACTACTACGTGTTTAACCACTTTATTTACTTTTAAAACTATTAGAAAAGTATTTTTTAAAATATATTATGCACATCTGCAGAACAGATCTCATCAAAAACTGGGGGACACAGTGGGGCGGCATGATGTGATCGCATATGATCTGACCATGCCAGTTAAATGGTTAAGACCTGGGAGCAACTGAGTACTGGTGAGCACCTACTGTGCTAAAGGAATGTGGTTTGCTGTGAGTGAAGACCATGATATCTGACCTCAAATGGACACTTCACAAACTCCAACCACTCTTGTACAGTAAGAAGTTCTCAGTAGTGACCTACTATAATCCCCTAAATTGGCTGCATCGGAGACAATAGACATTTGCTAATATGGAGTCTAGCTTTTTATCGTATAATTTCATTATTTCCCATATAAAGGCAGATATAATAGGAATATAGATGGGCTCTCCCACCAAGAAGAAATTGATTATTTAAGTATTAATGTTGGTTGTACCATATATGTGTCATAATGTATATCTGTTCATGATTGGTGCCAGGTGAGTTTTCTAGATACCACTGCACTGTGTTCTCTAAAATTCTCCTTATATGGGGTCCCCAGACACAGACAACACAGATGGGACTGTTAGTGCTGTCCCACTGACATTACTATTGCAGGGCATCGTACGCTAGTGGTTGGCTGTAAATAGCAAAAATTGTCAGCTGGGGACATGATTTCACCCCATCACACTGGAAAGAGTAAAGCAGGTGGTCTCTGTAGATGTACTGATATTCAGGAAACCATGTTTAACTGTGTGAATAAGAGGGTTACCCACCCCATTGTCATTGTTTAACGTCTTAGTCAAGTCAACCTACTGCAAGCCAAGCAGTGCATGGAATATGGTGAGTGTCTCTTTATTAAGAGATTTTGACTCTATATTATGTCTTCAATTAGACTGGTTTAGGATAACTGGAAGGAACTGGGGATTACAACAGCAAAACACTGCTGACGTTGCCAACTTGTCAGTCTGTTAAAAGCGAGGAGTCATCTGTGTTTGTCCCTACCTTGCTGGTAGAACTGTGAAAATGATTGCATCCATCAGCAGGAACAGTGATTACAGGGTCATGGGTTAGGCTTGGTGCGTTGAACCATCCTTTTAATTTTTTTGTTTCAAGCTATGTAATGTTACAGTGTTTCTCATACGTCCTAGAGGATGCTGGGGATGCTTCAAGAACTATGGGGTATAGACGGGATCCGCAGGAGACATGGGCACACTTTAAGACTTTGAATGGGTGTGAACTGGCTCCTCCCTCTATGCCCCTCCTCCAGACTCCAGTTTAGATTCTGTGCCCAGTGAGACTGGTCACACACAGGGGAGCTCTACTGAGTTTCTCTGTAAAGACTTTGTTAGGTTTATTATTTTCAGGGAGCACTGCTGGCAACAGTCTCCTGCATCGTGGGACTGAGGGGAGAGACGTCAGACCTACTTCTGTGAGTTTCAAGGCTCTGCTTCTTAGGCTACTGGACACCGTTAGCTCCAGAGGGTCTGATCGCTAGGTACGCCTAGATGCTCGTTCCCGGAGCCACACCGTCACCCCCCTTGCAGAGCCAAAAGTCAGAAGACAGGTGAGTAGAAGAAGATCAGAAGACTTCAGTGACGGCTATGAGGTACCGCACAGCGGGCGTGCTGTGCGCCATGCTCCCACACACACAGGCACTGTCGGCTGCAGGGCGCGGGGGGGCGCCCTGGGCAGAATATAAATCCTCAACATAGACTGGCAATAGACTATATAAGTGCCTGGGAACTATATTTAACCCCCGCCAGTATAAATATTTGTAAGTAATAGCGGGGCTGAAGTGCGCCATTAAGGGGGCGGGGCTTCCCCCTCACAGCTCATTTCAGCGCCATTTTCTCCTCACAGAGACGCTGGTCCTTCCAAAGCACTGCTGTACAGATCAGAGTGAAAAAAGAGGGGGGGGGGGGGGGCACAGTTGTTTGGTGCAATATAAGTTAAAAATAAAGCACACTATATAATGAGCGCTGGGGGAAATGAGCTGGTAAACTCCTGTGTTTCCATGACAGAATGTACTGGGGTCTATTCCTTATAGCCAGTGTAATGTCGGTGGGTGTTTGGTACACGTGTGTCGGCAATATCTGACTCGGCATATCTGAGGCTGAGTGCTCTGCCACAAAGGGAATGACTATGTCGGCGCTGTCGACTTCTAATAGTACTTGGTACATGTAAATAAATGTCAACATGTCAGTAGAGGTATATTTTTCCCAAGAGAAAACTATATGGGAGACAGATGTGGGGGGTGACCCTGTCGACACCAACAATATCTGACTGGGTGGATATTGACATGATAATGTGATGCATATCAAAAGAGCTATACCTATATGTATATGTATGTATAGTAAGGTTACATAGGTCTGTGGCACGATCACAGACGCGATAATATTTATGGAGGGAGTCACATTCATAGAATAGATTTCTCTCAGACCCCTCAGGATAGCAAAAATTTTATTTTGCCCACTTACTACTCCCTGAGATCGACTCGAATAATATTTCTTATGTCGATCATAATGTTTCCTGCTCAGATACACAAAATCGGCATTTAGTACCTGTTCATACACATTGGAACGTATTAACGTCACTAGGGACCCTGCTGTTCCTGACAAAAGGATATATGTATACGTATTATATATATATATATATATATATAGATAGATATAGGTGTGTATAGGTGCATTTGAAAATATATGTATAAATATTTATAATGAATGCTGAGGTAAAGTTATTCCTTCTCATGGATAGAATAATGTGAGAGTCACCCCTGTTCTGCACGGGGCCCTGTTACAAAGGATCGTATGCAGGAAGATATGTGATACTCTAATTATGTGTCTGCATGAACGTTGATTGTACTAGCATTACATGCGCATGGGGGAGTAGTTGTATGCAGGGTACTCCTGAAGTTGAGTCATGTCTATATCATTGCAGCATACTACCGAGCGACTACAAGGGATATAGGATTCTTGGGGTCGCGAGCCACTTCCATGGCAGTCTCGACTAGGAGGACGTTGTGGGTTCACCAATGGAATGCTGAGGCTGACTCCGAGAAGTACTGGAGTATCTTCCCTATGAAGGTGAAACCTGGTTTGGGGATGGCTTTGTTAAGTTGATTTCGGCAGATACCACTGGTAAGTCTACCTTCTTGACCTATGTTCCCTCACGACGGTTGGTGACGCATTTTTGGAGGATGCAGTCATTTCGACCAAATGTATACGGTTTTCTCTTTCTTTGCAGGTAGAGGAAGGTGAAAAGGTAAGAGGTCAGCAGCCTTTTTCGAGTTCGCAGAAGCAGAAATCATCCTCTGTTTCTACCACATCCACCGCAGGTCGCTGGGTCTATCTTGCGGGAGCCCACACCGGTGGGACCACGTCTAATACTCTTCAGTCAGTCCAAGAATGGACATGGACCAGTGAGTTTAAGAATAGAGTCCCAAGGGGGACATACTGGAGTTTCCAGACGATTCCCCTCACTGATTTTTCAAATAGACCTTACCGATTCTACTGTGGACGGGAAGGTAGTATGCGACGCCATACAGGAGTTAGGTCAGGATCAGGTCATTGTCCTACTGTCCCAGTCGCACAAAAAAAAAACTGTAATTCAAGCTTTTTCGTGCTTCTGAGGCCAGACGGCTCGGTCAGAACAATCCCAAAAATTTCTACTTAAGAAGTTGAACTACAAGATGGAATCTCTCAGGGCAGGGATCTCCAATCTGTGAAAGGAGAAAGATTGTCTAAGTACGTTTTCTTCCACATTAGGCTTACCTGGGTTTGCTACTCAGGATTGTCATTGCCCGTTCACCAGAGTGATGGCGGTATGATGGTTTTCCTTCAATAGTAAGAGTCATTATTATTCTGTACTGGGACGCTCTCCTGAGTACAGAATCACTGTTGATCTCAACGACGCGGTAGTCGAAGTTGGGAATAATGTTAGATACAGAACTGTTGAGAGTTTGTTTCTTCCAGTGGAAAAAGCTCTGAAGGTCCAGAGTCAGATCAGATCTGCAACAGTGTCAATCCATCAATACGTTCCATTGATTAAGAAGATGGTTGCGGCCTATGAGGCCATTCAGTGAGCAGGGTAAATGCCAGAGTGGTTTTAGCGGGACCAGTTGGTCATGTGGTCCGGGTCTCTCCTGCACATGCACCGGAAAATAATCCTATCTTCCAGGACCAGAATCTCTCTCCTGTGGTGGCTGCACAGTTCTCACCTCCTAGAGGGACGAAGGTTCAGGATCCAGGATTGGATCCTGATGTCCATGGATGCATGTCTCCGAGGCTGGGGAGCAGTCTTCCAGGGGGAAGAATTTCCAGGGAAAATGGTCAAGCCAGGAAGCTTGTCTGCAATAAATATTCTGGAATTAAGGGCTATTTACAATGGCCTTCTGCAAGCGGAACATCTTCACGATCTACCCGTCTTAATTCAGTCGGAAAACTTAGCAGTGGCGTACGTAAACCGCAAGGGCGGAACGAAGAGCAGAGCGGCAATGGCAGAAGCCACAAAAGTTTTCCGCTGGGCGGAAAGACATGTAAGCGCTCTGTCAGCGGTCTTCATTCCGGGTGTAGACAACTGGGAAGCAGACTTCCTCAGCAGACACGATCTCCATCCAGGAGAGTGGGGTCTTCATCAAGAGGTCTTTGCAGAAGTGACAAGTCATTGGGGAATTCCTCAAATAAACATGCTGGCGTCTCGCCTCAACAAAAACCTTCAGAGATATTGTTCCAGGTCGAGGGACCCTCAAGCGATAGCGGTGGACACCCTGGTGACACAGTGGGTGTTTCAGTCGGTCTGTGTGTTCCCTCCACTTCCACTCATTCCGAAGGTGATAAAGATCATAAGAAGAGCAAAGGTTCAGGCGATCCTCATTGTTCCGGACTGGCCAAGGAGGGCTTGGTATCCAGATCTTCAAGGATTACTCATAGAAGATCACAGGCCTCTTCCTCCACAAGAGGACCTGTTACAGCAAGGACCGTGCGTGTATCAAGACTTACCGCGGCTGCGTTTGATGGCATGGCGGTTGAACGCCAAATCCTAGCCCGAAAGGGTATTCCCAGTGAAGTCATTCCCACACTTCTTCAACGGCAAACCATTACCACCGTATTTGGAGAAAATATGTGTCTTGGTGTGAATCCAAGAAGCCTCCTATGGAGGACTTTCAGCTGGGGCGTTTGCTCCATTTTTTGCAAGCAGGTGTGGATGCGGGCCTAAAGTTAGGCTCCATTAAAGTACAAATTTCGGCCTTATGAATTTTCTTTCAGAAAGTATTGGCCTCCCTTCCAGAAGTTCAGACCTTCGTGAAAGGCGTACTGCACATCCAACCTCCCTTTGTGCCCCCAGTGGCACCATGGGATCTTAATGTGGTGTTGCAGTTCCTGCAATCTCATTGGTTTGAACCTTTACGTAAGGTTGAGTTAAAATTCTTTACTTGGAAAGTAGTCATGTTGTTGGCTTTGGCATCCGCAAGGTGGGTATCTGAATTGGCGGCTTTGTCTCACAAAAGCCCCTATTTAATCTTCCATGTTGATAGAGCGGAGTTGAGAACTCATCAGCAATTTCTGCCAAAAGTGGTTTCATCGTTTCACGTAAACCAGCCTATTGTGGTGCCAGTGGCTACTGACGCCTTGGCGGATTCGAAGTCTCTCGATGTGGTCAGAGCTTTGAAAATCTGTCGCCAGAACGGCTCAAATTAGGAAAACAGAGGCTCTGTTTGTCCTATGGGCTCCCAACAAGATTAGGGCTCCTGCTTTCAAGCAGACTATTGCAGGCTGGATCTGTAATACGATTCAGCAGGCTCATTCTACGGCAGGATTGCCGTTACCGAAATCGGTGAAGGCCCATTCTACCAGAAAGGTGGGCTCATCTTGGGCGGCTGCCTAGGGGTCTCGGCATTACAGCTTTGCCGAGCTGCTACTTGGTCGGGATCAAACACCTTTGCGAAGTTTTACAAGTTTGATGCCCTGGCTGAGGAGGATCTCTTGTTTGGTCAATAGATGCTGCAGAGTCATCCGCACTCTCCCGCCCCTTCTAGAGCTTTGTTATAAACCCCATGGTTCTTGAAGCATCCCCAGCATCCTCTAGGACGTATGAGAAAATAGGATTTTAATACCTACCGGTAAATCCTTTTCTCTTAGTCCGTAGAGGATGCTGGGCGCCTGTCCCAGTGCGTACTGTATCTGCAGTTATTGGGTAGGTTTACACACATGGTGTGTTGCATTTAAGTCAGCCTGTTGCTGACGATATTCATGCCATGGTATACGTTATGCTTTCAGTGGTTGTGTTTACACACACAGGTTGTGTTACGCTTTATGTCAGCGTATTGCTGCATATTCTTCATGCCGTCGGCTGGTTTTCTATTGAATGCCACGTTCTGCGGCATACTGGAGGTGTGAGCTGGTAAAATGCTCACCGTGGTTTATCAATAAATTATTTCCTCGAAATGTCCGTCTCCCTGGGCACAGTTACTTAAACTGGAGTCTGGAGGAGGGGCATAGAGGGAGGAGCCAGTTCACACCCATTCAAAGTCTTAAAGTGTGCCCATGTCTCCTGCGGATCCCGTCTATACCCCATGGTTCTTGAAGCATCCCCAGCATCCTCTATGGATTAAGAGAAAAGGATTTACTGGTAGGTATTAAAATCCTATTTCTGACGTCCTAGTGGATGCTGGGGACTCCGTAAGGACCATGGGGAATAGACGGGCTCCGCAGGAGACTGGGAGACTGGGCACTCTAAAGAAAGATTTAGGACTATCTGGTGTGCACTGGCTCCTCCCCCTATGACCCTCCTCCAAGCCTCAGTTAGATTTCTGTGCCCGGCTGAGCTGGATGCACACTAGGGGCTCTCCTGAGCTCCTAGGAAGAAAGTGTTTGTTAGGTTTTTTATTTTCAGTGAGACCTGCTGGCAACAGGCTCACTGCATCGAGGGACTAAGGGGAGGAGAAGCGAACCTACCTAAGTGGTGGTAGCTTGGGCTTCTTAGGCTACTGGACACCATTAGCTCCAGAAGGATCGAACACAGGACCCGACCTCGTCGTCCGTTCCCGGAGCCGCGCCGCCGTCCCCCTTACAGAGCCAGAAGCAAGAAGGTGGTCCGGAAAATCGGCGGCTGAAGACTTCTGTCTTCTCCAAGGTAGCGCACAGCACTGCAGCTGTGCGCCATTGCTCCTCATGCACACCTCACACTCCGGTCACTGATGGGTGCAGGGCGCTGGGGGGGGGGGCGCCCTGAGCAGCAATACTGACACCTTGGCTGGCAAACTGGCACCATATATAGCCCCAGAGGCTATATAGGTGCTTTTTAACCCCTGCCAGAATCCATAAAAATGCGGGAGAAAGTCCACGAAAAAGGGGCGGAGCTATCTCCTTCAGCACACTGGCGCCATTTTTCCCTCACAGCTCCGTTGGAGGGAAGCTCCCTGGCTCTCCCCTGCAGTCAATACACTACAGAAAGGGTTAAAAAGAGAGGGGGGGCACAATTTAGGCGCAGTATACAATATATATAGGCAGCTATAAGGGAAAACACTCTTTATATGTGATATCCCTGTGATATATAGCGCCCTGGTGTGTGCTGGCATACTCTCCCTCTGTCTCCCCAAAGGGCTTTGTGGGGTCCTGTCCTCTGTCAGAGCATTCCCTGTGTGTGTGCTGTGTGTCGGTACGGCTGTGTCGACATGTATGAGGAGGATAATGATGTGGAGGCGGAGCGAATGCCTGTAAATGTGATGTCACCCCCTGCGGGATCGACACCGGTGTGGTTGGACTTATGGAAGGATTACGTGAAAGTGTCAACTCCTTACACAAAAGGTCGACGACACAGAACAGCCGGCTACTCAGCTTGTGCCTGTTCCAGCGTCTCAAATGTCATGGGGGGCTCTAAAAACGCCCGCTACCTCAGATGGCAGAAACATGTCGACACGGATACCGACTCCAGTGTCGACGACGATGAGACTAGTGTACCCTCCAAATAGGTCCACCCGTTACATGATTGAGGCAATGAAAAATGTATTACACATTTATGATAATACCCCAGGTACCACATAAAAGGGTATTATGTTTGGTGAGAGAAAACTACCAGTAGTTTTTCCTGCATCTGAGAAATTAAATGAGGTGTGTGAGGAAGCGTGGTCTTCCCCCGGTAAGAAATTGATAATTTCTAAACGGTTATTGGCAGCATACCCTTTCCCGCCAGAGGATAGGTCACGTTGGGAAACACCCCATAGGGTAGATACAGCGCTTACACGCTTATCAGAAAAGGTGGCACTACTGTCTCCGGATACGGCCGCCCTGAAGGAACCTGCTGATAAAAAGCAGGGGGTTACCCTGAAAGATATAGTCACACACTCGGGCATTATATTGCGACCAGCCATTGCTTCGGCATGGATGTGCAGTGCTCCCGCTGCGTGGTCAGATTCCCTGTCGGAAAATAACTATGGATAGGGACAATATTTTGCTGACAATAGTGCATATAAAAGACGTGGTCTTATACATGCGTGATGCACAGAGGGATATTTGCCGGCTGGCATCAAAAATAAGCGCTAGGTCCATTGCCGCCAGACGGGGGTTATGGACTCGGCAATGGTCAGGCGATGCCGACTCGAATCGGCACATGGAAGTTTTGCCCTATAAGGGGGTAAAACTGTTTGGGGATGGTCTTTCAGACCTCGTTTCCACAGCTACTGCTGGGAAATCGACCTTTTTGCCACAGGCTACCCCACAACAAAAGAAAGCACCGTATCATCAAGTACAGTCCTTTCGGCCCCAGAAAAGCAAGAGGGCTAGAGGCTCATCCTTTCTGCCGAGAGCAAAAGGTAGAGGAAAAAGCTGCAGCACACAGCTAGTTCCCAAGAGCAGAAGTCCTCCCTGCGTCCGGTAAGTCCACAGCATGACGCTGGGGCTGCTCAGGCGGACCCGGGTACGGTGGGGGGCCCGTCTCAGAAATTTCAGCGCCCAGTGGGCTCTCTCACATGGATCCCTGGGTCCTTCAAGTAGTATCTCAGGGGTACAGGCTGGAGTTCGAGACGTTCTTCCCCCCGCCGTTTCCTAAAATCTGCCTTACCGGCACCTCCCTCTGCCAGGGAGGCGGTGTTGGTGGCTATTCAACACTATAATCACAACAAGTGATTGTCAAGGTGCCCCTCCTTCAGCAAGGAAGGGGTTACTATTCCACAATGGTTGTGGTACCGAAACAGAACGGTTCGGTGAGACCCATCTTAAAATTAAAATACTTGAACTTTTATATCAGAAGATTCAAGTTCAAGATGGAATCGCTCAGGGCGGTTATTACGAGCCTGGACAAGGGGGATTACAGGGTCTCCCTGGACATCAAGGATGCGTACCTGCATGTCCCCATTTACCCTCCTCACCAGGAGTACCTCAGATGTGTGGTACAGGACTGTCACTATCAGTTCCAGACGCTGCCGTTGGAGTTGTCCACGGCACCGAAGGTCTTTACCAAGGTAATGGCCGAAATGATGATACTCCTTCGCAAGAAGGAAGTTTTTATTATCCCATACTTGGACGATCTCCTGATAAAGGCGAGGTCCAAAGAACAGTTGGTAGTGGGGGTAGCACTCTCTCGGGAAGTGCTACAACAGCACGACTGGATTCTCAATATTCCAAAGTCACAGCTGGTCCCGACGACACGTTCCAGTGGGACCTGTGGGACAAATGGTCCGGGTCCCATCTACAGATACAACAGCGGATAACCCTGTCGGCAAGAAACAGGGTGTCGCTGCTGTGGTGGCTGCAGAGGGCTCATCTACTAGAGGGCCGCAGATTCGGAATACAGGACTGGGTCCTGGTGACCACGGAGGCCAGCCTTCGGGGCTGGGGTGCAGTCACACAGGGAAGAAATTTCCAAGGAGATTTCGCTTCACATAAATATTCTGGAGCTAAGGGCCATTTACAATGCCCTAAGCCAAGCAAGGCCCCTGCTTCAGAACCAGCCGATACTGATCCAATCAGACAACATCACGGCGGTCGCCCATGTTAACAGACAGGGCGGCACAAGAAGCAGGATGGCGATGGCAGAAGCCACAAGGATTCTCCGATGGGCGACCTACACCCGGGAGAATGGGGACTTCTTCCAGAAGTTTTCCAAATGCGGGTAAACCGTTGGGAATGACCACGGGTGGACATGATGGCGTCCCGCCTCAACAAAAAGTTGAAAAGATATTGCGCCAGGTCAAGGGACCCTCAGGCGATCGCTGTGGACGCTCTAGTGACACCGTGGGTGTACCAGTCGGTTTATGTGTTTCCTCCTCTACCTCTCATACCCAAGGTACTGAGAATAATAAGAATGCGAGGAGTAAAAACCATACTCGTGGTTCCGGATTGGCCAAGAAGAGCTTGGTACCCGGAACTTCAAGAGATGCTGGCAGAGGACCCTTGGCCTCTGCCGCTCAGACAAGACCTGCTGCAGCAGGGACCCTGTCTGTTCCAAGACTTACCGCGGCTGCGTTTGACGGCATGGCGGTTGAACACCGGATCCTAAAGGAAAAGGGTATTCCGGAGGAAGTCATCCCTACCCTGATCAAAGCCAGGAAGGATGTCACCGCAAGACATTATTACCGCATTTGGCGGAAATATGTTGCTTGGTGTGAGGCCATGAAGGCCCCGAAGGAGGAATTTCAACTGGGTCGATTCCTACACTTCCTGCAAGCAGGGGTGACGTTGGGCCTCAAGGAAGGGGTCCATCAAGGTCCAGATTTCGGCTCTGTCGATTTTCTTCCAGAAAGAACTGGCTTCACTGCCTGAAGTTCAGACTTTTGTCAAAGGAGTTCTGCATATTCAGCCTCCTTTTGTGCCCCCAGTGGCACCTTGGGATCTCAATGTGGTTTTGGCATTCCTGAAATCACATTGGTTCGAACCACTTAAGACTGTGGAATTAAAATATCTCACGTGGAAAGTGGTCATACTGTTGGCCTTGGCTTCGGCCAGGCGGGTTTCAGAATTGGCGGCTTTGTCTTGTAAAAGCCCTTATCTGATTTTCCAGATGGATAGGGCAGAATTGAGGACTCGTCCTCAGTTTCTTCCGAAGGTGGTCTCAGCTTTTCACTTGAACCAACCTATTGTGGTGCCTGCGGCTACTAGGGACTTGGAGGATTCCAAGTTGCTGGACGTAGTCAGGGCCCTGAAAATGTATGTTTCCAGGACGGCTGGAGTCAGAAAAACTGACTCGATGTTTATCCTGTATGCACCCAACAAGCTGGGTGCTCCTGCTTCTAAGCAGTCTATTGCGCGCTGGATTTGTAGCACTATTCAGCTGGCGCATTCTGCGGTAGGATTACCGCAGCCTAAATCAATAAAAGCCCATTCCACAAGGAAGGTGGGCTCATCTTGGGCGGCTGCCCGAGGGGTCTCGGCTTTACAACTTTGCCGAGCAGCTACTTGGTCAGGGGCAAACACGTTTGCTAAATTCTACAAATTTGATTCCCTGGCTGAGGAGGACCTGGAGTTCTCTCATTCGGTGCTGCAGAGTCATCCGCACTCTCCCGCCCGTTTGGGAGCTTTGGTATAATCCCCATGGTCCTTACGGAGTCCCCAGCATCCACTAGGACGTCAGAGAAAATAAGATTTTACTCACCGGTAAATCTATTTCTCGTAGTCCGTAGTGGATGCTGGGCGCCCATCCCAAGTGCGGATTGTCTGCAATACTTGTACATAGTTATTGTTACAAAAATCGGGTTTTGTTGTGAGCCATCATATATATGCGACTGAAAACAGCTAGCGATAAACTCAGAATGACCCCCATAGCCATACTGAGTATTACTTTGTATTGCATGTCCAGTGCAGTTTATGGTACATAATTTCTGCATGGTACGCTTGTGACTATGGCCCTCATTCCGAGTTGTTCGCTCTGTAATTTTCTTCGCATCGCAGCGATTTTCTGCTAATTGTGCATGCGCAATGTTCGCACTGCGGCTGCGCCAAGTAAATTTGCTAAGTAGTTTGGTATTTTACTCACGGCATTACAAGGTTTTCTCTTCGTTCTGGTGATCGGAGTGTGATTGACAGGAAGTGGGTGTTTCTGGGCGGAAACTGACCATTTTATGGGAGTGTGTGAAAAAACGCTGCCATTTCTGGGAAAAACGCGGGAGTGGCTGAAGAAACGGAGGAGTGTCTGGGCGAACGCTGGGTGTGTTTGTGACGTCAAACCAGGAACGACAAGCACTGAACTGATCGCACTGGAAGAGCAAGTCTCGAGCTACTCAGAAACTGCACAGAGAAATCTTTTCACAATATTGTGAATCTTTTGTTCGCAATTCTGTTAAACTAAGATTCACTCCCAGTAGGCGGCGGCTTAGCGTGTGCAATGCTGCTAAAAGCAGCTTGCGAGCGAACAACTCGGATTGAGGGCCTATATACGTGTGTGTGCATGTAGCTGCTGCGTGGTTGCCTTATTGTAGGGTATTTCACTCAGCGTGCTATTCCTATATTACTATACCTGTGGGGGCCAAGTGTTTCAGGTTTTTTTCAGATAATATAGGTTTGTTTCACAAGATATGCTACTGGAGTATTTTTTCTTGTGAATTATAGTCACCATATGTTCTATTCCTATTAAACACTCAGTCTGTGCCAGCTTCGGCTGTTTCTCTGAGAGTTCTTATTAGGTATAGTGCTGCTACAAAATTATAAATACCTTTTTGTACCGGGTTGCCCATTACTGTGCACATTGTTATGTCTGCTTCACGTGGCAACGACGTTGGGGCCTCTCCCACACTGCGTGGTAGTGAGGCCACTGACGGCATGGAGGATAATTTAGCAGCTGAGAGTTCAGGTTCAGGGGCTTCCCTGCCCCCCAGTGGGTCGGTAGCACTCGGGGCAACTCAAGATCCACCTTGGGCTACATTTTCCACATTGTTAAACACGCTTGTAACTAAATTAACTCCCCCTGTGGGACCACCTGTGCTGCTATCACAGATTATGGTCCCCGCTGTGAACCCGCCATGGGCGGATTAGCTTTCCACTCAGTTACAGCATTTGAACCGATCCATGTCCAAATATAAGGGTCACTCTCGCCCGCATAAGACTAAGTCGTATTCTAAAAGGGCCATTACCTCCTCCCGATCCGCAGCCTTAACTGACACATCCTCTGAGGAGGACGGTGCTTATACTGAACCCTCGGACACTGATGCTTCAGATGGGGAGGGGAAATGTCCGTGGATGTCTCAGATTTGATTGAGGCGATACGGCTCATTCTTCAGGTGGCTGATGATTCTGAGCCTGAAACTATCTCCAAGAAACCTGATAGGTTTAAGCGTAAGAAGGTGGTTAAGCAGGTTCTACCCTACTCTAAACACCTGACTGACATACGTCAGGAATCCTGGGAAAATCCGGGGACAAAGTTTACACTGAATAAGAGACTGTTGGCTCGCTATCCTCTCTCTGCGGAGGTGTGTAAAAATTGGGAAACCCCTCCGTCTGTAAATTCTCATGTGGCGCGTATGGTTGTTTCCTCTGCCCTGCCAGTAACTACGTCACCTCTCTGAAGGAACCGACGGATCGTCGTGTGGAGGGCTGTTTAAAAGCGATTTATACCCAGTCTGGGGCTGTTCGAAGCTGTTGAGCTGTTCATGGGCTCAGGAACTCGAGGCGGAACTGCCTTCTGATGTTTCTGATCATGCTCGACAATGTCTCTCATATTGCCACGGCTTCTCTGTACCTTAAGGAGGCGGCCTCCGATGCCGGGGTGCTCGCGGCCAAAGCTGCTACTGCATCCGTTTTGGCCAGACGTATCCTTTGGTTGAGATCCTGGTCGGTGGATTTGGATTTCAGAAAAACCCTGGAGGTGCTTCCTTTCAAGGGAGACATTCTCTTTGGAGAAGACCTCAATAAGATTGTGGCTGACCTGGCTACTGCTAAAGCAGCCTGCCTACCTAGTACAGCTCCTTCCGCACAGAAGGCTAAAAGTACTTTCCCTCGGCCCTTTCGTACTCCAGGTAAAGCAAAAGGTCAGGCATACCCAAAGCAAACCCGTACTTCCAGTCCTGCCAAGCCCAAACCGAAGCGTGCTTGGGCCACCCGTCAGCCAGCTTCAAAAACTGATAAGCCAGCCGCATGACGGGGCGGGCCTCTCTCTGGGGCAGGGGTGGCCAACCAGTCAGAGACAGAGCGCCAAGAAATCTTGTTAGGTACATCAAAGAGCCGACTTCTCTGGCTTTTCAATATATTTTATGCAAATCTGGCTTTTTCAATGTATTTTATACCAGGGGTGTGACCTTGTGCCTACTAGGCCACGCCCCTGGTATAAAATACATTGAAAAAGCCAGATCCAACATAAAATACAATGAAAAAGCCACTTCTACATCAAATAATTGAAAAAGCCAGATCCGCATAAAATATATTGAAAAGCCAGATTCACATAATACACTTCAGTTCCCCCATGTGTCACTCCAGCCAGGACCCGCCTGTGTCACTCCAGCCAGCTCCCCCGTGTGTATTTGGCTCCCTCAGTTCTCAGTCTACGTAGTGCTGCTGCACGTCTAGCTGGAGTGCAGCGGTTTACAGATCTCTTATGGTCACGTGACTGAGTGTTGGGAGCCACATTTGAATGAAGAAAGAGCCGCATGTGGCTCCAGAGCCACGCGTTGGCCACCACTGCTCTGGGGGATCCCAGGGTGGGGGGCCGACTTCTAGGGTTTACCCAGGAATGGTTGAAGACCACTTCGGATACCTGGGTGAGGGAAGTCGTTGCTCGTGGTTACGCCATACCCTTCAAGAATCGCCCCCCTCATCGATTTTACCTAACAGATGTGCCTCTGGATCCGGCAAAAGCAAACACGTTGCACTCGGTGATACATTCCCTCCTGTCCACAGGAGTGGTGGTACAGGTGCCTCTGACTCAGAGGGGCGTGGGGTTCTATTCACTACTGTTTCTAGTCCCGAAACCGAACGGGTCCTCGCGGCCCATTCTCAATCTGAAGTCCTTGAACAAGCATGTGCGACTTTCTAAGTTCCGTATGGAAACGCTGTGCTCTATTGTTCTGGCCATGGAGCCTGGGGACTATATGGTCTCCCTGGACATACAGGATGCCTACCTACATATTCCTATTGCGGTATCTCATCAGCAGTACCTGCGGTTTGCAGTGGGCAACTTTCATTACCAATTTCGGTCGTTACCTTTTTGTTTGACTATGGCTCTGCGAGTCTTCACCAAGGTTATGGCGGTCATGACGGCCACGCTATGCCGTCAAGGGGTCAGGATACTACCATACCTAGATGATTTGTTGATCCTGGCGAGTTCCCCAGAACTTCTCCTGCGTCATCTCGATTTGACGATCCAGTGCATGAAAGCCCACGGATGGCTGATCAACTGGAAGAAAATAGGATTTTGATAACCTACCGGTAAATCCTTTTCTCCTAGTCCGTAGAGGATGCTGGGGACGACATCAAGACCATGGAGTATAGATGGGATCCGCAGCAGACATGGGCACTCCAAAGACTTTTAATTGGGTGTGAACTGACTCCTCCCTCTATGCCCCTCCTCCAGACCTCAGTTGTAGGAACTGTGCCCAGGGAGACTGACATTTCGAGGAAAGGAATTACTTAACTAGTGGTGAGATATCTACCAACTCACACCCTCAACCATGCCGCACACATGGCATTCAACATAACACACGCCAACAGGCATGAACTAATTGCAGCAACATGCTGAAACCAAAATAACACAACTTGTGTAACTGTAATAACTAAACTGCAGGTAAAGTACGCACTGGGACGGGCGCCCAGCATCCTTTACGGACTAGGAGAAAAGGATTTACCGGTAGGTTATCAAAATCCTATTTTCTCATACGTCCTAGAGGATCCTGGGGATGACCTCAAGACCATGGGGTTTATACCAAAGCTCCAGTACGGGCGGGAGAGTGCGGATGACCCTGCAGCACCGATTGACCAAACTTTAGGTCCTCATCGGCCAAGGTGCCAAACTTGTAGAACTTAGCAAATGTGTTTGACCCCGACCAAGTAGCTGCTCGGCAAAGTTGTAATGCCGAGACCCCCTGGGCAGCCGCCCAGGATGAGCCCACCTTCCTAGTGGAGTGGGCCTTTACCGACGTCGGTAACGGCAATCCAGACATAGTATGAGTTTGCTGAATCGTATTTCTAATCCAACGTGCAACAGTCTGCTTGGAAGCAGGACAGCCAATCTTGTTGTGATCATACAGGACAAACAGCCTCTGTTTTCCGTATACGAGCTGTTCTAGCAACATAGATTTTCAAAGCTCTAACCACATCTAGAGACTTTGAATCAGTGAATGTGTCAGTAACTACTGGCACCACAATAGGTTGGTTTATGTGAAAAGCAGAAACCACCTTTGGAAGAAAATGTTGGCGAGTCCGCAACTCTGCCCTATCTTCATGGAAAATCAGGTAAGGGCTCTTGTGAGACAAGGCCCCCAATTCCGACACCCGCCTTGTGGATGCCAATGCCAAAAGCATCACCACTTTCCAAGTGAGAAATTTCAACTCTATCTTTTGTAAAGGCTCAAACCAATCCGATTGAAGGAACTGCAATACCACGTTAAGGTCCCATGGTGCCACTGGAGGCACGAATGGAGGTTGGATGTGCAGAACCCCTTTCACGAAGGTCTGAACCTCTGGAAGAGAGGCCAATTGTATTTGGAAGAACACTGACAAGGCCGAAATCTGGACCTTGATTGATCCCAATCGTAGGCCCGTCTCCACACCATACTGCAAAAAAAATGGAGAAAACGTCCTAAATGAAACTCTTCCATAGGAGCTTTCTTGGATTCACACCAAGACACATATTTTCTCCAAATACGGTGGTAATGTTTTGACGTTACTCCCTTTCTGGCCTGAATAAGGGTGGGGATGACCTCCTTAGGAATACCCTTCCTGGCTAGGATACGGCGCTCAACAGCCATGCCGTCAAACGTAGCCGCGGTAAGTCTTGGTACACACACGGCCCCTGCTGCAGCAGGTCCTCCCGAGGAGGAAGAGGCCGAGGATCTCCTATGAGTAACTGCTGAAGATCTGGGTACCAAGCCCTTCTTGGCTAGTCTGGGGCAATGAAGATTGCTCGAACCCTTGTCTTTCGTATGATCCTGAGTACTTTTGGGAACAGCGGAAGTGGAGGGAAAGCATACACTGACAGAAACACCCACTGGGTCACCAGTGCATCCACTGCTACTGCTTGAGGGTCTCTCGACTTGGAACAGTATCTCTGAAGCTTCTTGTTGAGACGAGACGCCATCATGTCTATTTGAGGAACTCCCCAAAGACTTGTCACCTCTGCGAAGACTTCTTGGTGGAGGCCCCACTCTCCTGGATGGAGATCGTGTCTGCTGAGGAAGTCTGCTTCCCAGTTGTCTACTCCCGGAATGAATATTGCCGACAGAGCTTGTAGATGTTTTTCTGCCCAGCGGAGGATTTTTGTCGCCTCTGCCATTGCCGCTCTGCTTTTCGTTCCGCCCTGCCTGTTTATGTATGCGACTGCTGTTACATTGTCCGCCTGGATCTGCATGGGACGGTCTTGAAGAAGATGTACCACTTGTTGAAGGCCGTTGTGAATGGCTCTTAGCTCCAGAACGTTTATGTGAAGGCAGGCTTCCTGTTGTGACCAACGTCCCTGGAAGTTTTCTCCCTGAGAGACTGCTCCCCAGCCTCGGAGACTTGCATCCGTGGTTACTAGGACCCAGTCCTGAATCCCGAACCTGCGTCCCTCTAGCAGGTGAGAGCTGTGCAACCACCACAGGAGCCAAATCCTGGTTTTTGATTACAGGATTATCTTTCTGTGCATGTGTAGGTGTGACCCCGACCACTTGTCCAACAGGTCCCACTGGAATACTCTGGCATGGAACCTGACAAACTTTATGGCCTCGTAGGCCGCCACCATCTTCCCCAACAACCGAATGCACTGATGGATCGACACACTTGATGGTTTCAATATCTGTTTTACCATTTTCTGGATTTCCAGAGCCTTTTCCAGCGGAAGAAATACTCTCTGAACTTCTGTGTCCAGAATCATCCCGAGGAAAGACAACCTTGTCGTCAGTTCCAACTGTGACTTTGGTTAATTTATGATCCACCCGTGTTGTTGGAGTATTGACAGGGAGAGGGATATGTTTTGTAATAACTGCTCCCTGGATCTCGCCTTTTATCAGGAGGTCGTCCAGATAAGGGATTATATTGACTCCTTTCTGACGAAGGAGGACCATCATCTCCGCCATCACCTTGGTGAATACCCTCGGCGCCGTGGAGAGACCAAAAGGTAACATCTGGAATTGGTAATGGCAATCCTGAACCGCGAATCTCTGATAAGCCTGGTGAGGAGGATAAATGGGAACATGCAAGTAAGCATCCTTTATGTCCACCGACACCAATTAGTCCCCCTCCTCCAGACTGGCAATCACCGCCCAAAGTGATTCCATCTTGAACTTGAACCTTTTCAGGAAGAAATTCAGATCTTTTAGATTTAGGATCGGTCTGACCGAGCCGTCCGGCTTCGGAACAACAAAGAGACTTGAATAAAAACCCCGCCCTTGTTGTGACAACGGTACCAGGACTATAACCTGGTCTTGACATAATTTTTGGATTGCCGCTGTTACTGCTTCTCTCTGGCGGAGAAGCTGGCAAGGTCGATTTGAAAAATCGGCATGGGGGAACGTCTTGAAACTCTAGTTTGTATCCCTGGGATACTATTTGCAACACCCAGGATCCAGACCAGACAGAATCCAATCCTGGCTGAAGAGTTTGAGACGTGCCCCCACCCGAGCGGCCTCGCGCAAGGGAGTTCCAGCGTCATGCTGGGGATTTGGCAGAATTAGGGGTAGACTTCTGCTCTTGGGAACCTGGAGCCAGTGTGGGCTTCTTTCCCCTTCCCCTACCTGCAAAGAAGGGGGAACCTCTCGCCTTTTTGTATTTATTGGGCAGAAAGGACTGCATTTGCGGGTGATAGGTCTTTTTTTGCCGGTGCAGGCGCAGAGGGCAAAAATTTTGACTTACCTGCGGTAGCCACCGGGACTAACGCATCCAGGCCATCGCCAAATACGGCCTCACCTTTATATGGGAGAGCCTCCATGTTTCTTTTGGAATCTGCATCCGTGTTCCACTGGCGAATCCATAACGCCCGCCTAGCCAATACTGCCATGGTAGCGGCTTGTGAACTCAAGAGTCCAATATCCTTCATTGCTTCCAGCATGTAGGCGGCAGCGTCCTTGATATTCCCTAACTTAAGGAGTATCTCATCTTTATCAATCGTGTCAATTTCTGATGACACGCTTTCTGACCATTTTTCAATAGTGTGACTCACCCATGCGCAGGCAATAGTGAGCCTGAGCAGTGTACCATTGGTAACATAAATGGATTTCAATGTCGTTTCCATTTTGCGGTCTGCCGGCTCTTTAAGAGAAGCCGTGCCAGGAGCAGGGAGAATTACCTTCTTTGTCAACCTGGAAAGTGCACTGTCTAACACAGGGGGTGACTCCCATTTTTTCCTGTCTTCAACCGGGAAAGGATAAGCTATGTGAATCCTTTTGGGAATACGAAATTTTTTATCAGGATTCACCTACATCCCTTCAAACAGAGCACTTAGTTCGTATGAAGGAGGGAACGTGACTTTGGATTTATTTTCCTTACATAAATAAGCTTTCTCCTGAGGTACATGAATGCTTTCTGTAACCTCCAACACGTCCTTTATAGCCACAATCATATATTGTATACTTTTTGCCAATTTATGATCTATCTCTCTGGATTCACCATTGTCGACACAAGAATCAGAATCCGTGTCGGTATCAGTGTTTACAACATTTGCAAATGGTCTCTTATGTGACCCAGAGGGGCCGCCCGCATAAGGAATAACAGCATCCTGAAAAATCACATCTTCACCAGATTTTCTCCAGTATGCAGCCTTAGATTCAGATTTATCTAATCTACGGTTAATCAGATGCATACTGTCACGTAGCTCTTTCACCCATGCAGGCTCTTGGTGTGCCGGTAGCGCCACCACATTACAACTCTGTGTCCCTAAAATGGCTTCCTCCGGGGAGGAACTCCCTGCCTCAGACATGCTCACACACGTGTACACCACACTCACAGACACACTGGGACTTTTTTTGGGGACAGACCCACAGTAAAATCTGTCAGAGGGACACAGGATAGGAGCAGCCAATTCACAAACCCAGCGCCAGTATTGCCTGTGAACACAGCATGACCACAGCCCAAAAGTGCTTTTAAATAGTAATATACACTATCAAATGCACCACAATCGCTTTGTGCCCCCCCCTTTATAGCACCCTGTACTTGTCAGTAGTGGAGGAGAGGACCAGCGTGTTCTCTGCAGCCTGAGGAGAGGGAGAAAATGGTGCTGAGTAGTGTGCTGGCTGCCTGAGGAAGAAGCTCCGCCCCTCAGTATCCATGACAATATTTATACTGGCGGGGGTAGGGCTGTGCCAGCGGCATCTTATGCCCCCTTTTAGCCAGTTTGAGGTATTTTTCTTGCTGCCCAGGGCACCCCCCCCCCCCTGCACCCTGCAGTGCCTGTGTGTGTGGGCAGCAATGGCACGCTGCACTCCCGCCAGCCGCGCCGCACCACAGCCATCACTTACTTGATTGAAGATCATTCTTATACTCACCTGACTTCTGGCTCTGTGAGGGGGGTGACGGCGTGCTGTGGGAGTGAGCACCTAGACACGGCTAGCGTTCAGTTCCCTTCAGGAGGTAATGGTGTCCTGTCAGCCAGAAGCAGAGCCATGAAACTCTGAGGAAGTTGGTTCTGCTTCTGCCCCCTCAGTCCCACAAAGCAGGGAGTCTGATACCAGCAGATCTCCCTGAAAATAAAAAAACAAACATAAGTCTTTTCAGAGAAACTCAGTAGAGCTCCTCAGAGTGCATCCAGTCGACCTGGGCACATTTCTAAAACTGAGGTCTGGAGGAAGGGCATAGAGGGAGGAGCCAGTTCACACCCAATGAAAAGTCTTTGGAGTGCCCATGTCTCCTGCGGATCCCGTCTATACCCCATGGTCTTGATGTCGTCCCCAGCATCCTCTAGAATGTATGAGAAATCCTCCTTGGTTCCGGCTCGGAGCATGGTACACCTGGGAGCGTTATTGGACACCCACAACCAGCGGTTGTTCCTGTCTCAGGAGAAAGTCCTGAAGCTTCAGGACAAGATCCGATGCTTCCTATCCCGTCCGCAAGTATCGATTCATTCGGCGATGCAAGTGCTAGGTCTCATGGTGTCGGCTTTTGATATGGTGGAGTATGCTCAATTCCATTCTCGCCCTCTGCAGAAGTTGATGCTGTGGGACGGCCTGCCTCACCGGATCAGATCTCACATGATCTCCCTATCTCCGGCGGTCCGTCTGTCACTGAGCTGGTAGCTTCAGGACCAACGATTGAGCAGGGGCCGTCCCTTCTGGATATCCAGCTGGGTCCTGCTGACGACGAATGCCAGTCTGAGAGGTTGGGGCGCGGTGTTGGAACAACACTCTCTCCAGGGTCGGTTGACCGAGGAGGAGTCTCTACTCCCGATAAACATTCTGGAACTGCAGGCAGTGTTCAATGCGTTGACAATGGCCCAGCATCTGATACAAAACAGACCTGTTCAAGTACAGTCGGACAACGCCACCACGGTGGCGTACATCAATCATCAGGGCGGCACTCGAAGCCACATGGCAATGAGGGAAGTATCAAGGATTCTTCAGTGGGCGGAATGCCATCTGCCGGCAATATCAGCAGTGGTCATTCTGGGCTTTCTGAACTGGGAGGCGGACTATCTCAGTCATCAGGACGTGCATGCCGGAGAATGGAGCTTTCATCCAGAGGTGTTTCAACTTCTCGTGGACAAGTGGGACCTCCCAGATGTGGTCTTGACACAATCACAAGGTTCCGGTCTTCTGAGCAAGGACGAGGGATCCTCAAGCAGCATTCGTGGATGCTCTGTCAATACCGTGGAACTTTCGGCTGCCGTATGTGTTCCCTCCGGTGTCACTGCTGCCCAGAGTAATTCGGAAGTTCAAGCAAGAAGGAGTAAACCTACTTCTAGTCACTCCAGCGTGGCCCAGGCGCCACTGGTTCTCCGATCTACAGAGCCTCTCATTGGATCGTTCCCTTCTACTTCCACAATGACCAGACCTCCTCGTTTAGGGCCCTTGTGTTTACCAGGATTTGGCCCATCTGGCTTTGACGGCATGGCTCTTGAAGCTTCCGTCCTGATGGCCAAGGGGTTTTCTGAGGCGGTCGTTCAAACTATGTTGAAGGTCCGTAAGCCAGTTTCTGCTCGGATATACCATAGGGTCTGGAATGCTTACTTTACTTGGTGTGCGTCTCACAATCATGACGTGCCAAGCTATTGGCTTTTCTACAACAAGGCCTGGATTTAGGCCTGCGTCTGGCCTCCCTCAAGGTTCATATCTCTGCCTTGTCGGTTTGGTTTCAGAGAAAGATCGCTTCCCTGCCTGATGTCCATACATTCACTCAGGGTGTGCTGAGGATTCAGCCTCCTTATGTGCCACCTGTGGCCCCTTGGAATCTGTCGGTGGTTTTGGAGGCTTTACAGGAGTCTCCGTTTGAGCCTCTTACCTCTGCTGACCTTAAGTGACTTTCCCTTAAGGTGTTGTTTTTGCTGGCTATTGCTTCAGCTAGAAGGGTCTCGGACTTGGGTGCCTTATCCTATGAAGTCCCCCTATTTGATTTTTCACCGTGACCGGGTGGTTCTTCGGACTCGCCCTGGTTATTTACCCAAGGTGGTGTCTTCTTTCCACCTTAACCAGGAGATTGTGGTTCTGGCCTTTAATTCTCCTGAGTTGTCTTCCAAAGAGCGGTCTTTGGATATGGTACGGACTCTCTGTATCTTTGTGAAGAGAACTTCCTCCATTCGGAAGTCTGATTCTCTTTTTGTGTTTGGTTTTCACAAACGTGGCTGGCCATCTTCTAAGCAAACATTGGCCAGATGGATTAGAATGGTGATTGCACATGCTTATGTACAGGCTTAAAGCCCATTCTACTCGGTCGGTTGGACCTTCTTGGGTGGCCCACCGTGGTGCGACCCTTGATCAATTGTGCAAGGCGGCTACGTGGTCCTCGAGGAACATGTTTATTAGGTTCTATGCCTTTGATACTGCCACTTCCCAGGATGCTTCCTTTGGACGCCGGGTTCTTGTGCCCGCTACAGTGCGTCTGCTTTAGGACATCCCGATGTTATTTCCTTGTGGAGCCCAGTGTACCCCGCAGCAGAAAACGAGATTTATGGTAAGAACTTACCATTGTTAAATCTCTTTCTGCGAGGTACACTGGGCTCCACAAGGCACCCACCCTGACGCACTTAGAGTTAGATTTGGGTGGGGTGTGTTCTAAATTGCAGTGTAAAAATAAAGCAGACAGTATTTACCCTGCACAGAAACAAAATAACCCACCGAAATCTAACTCTCTGCAAATGTTATATCTGCCCCCCCTCCTGCAGTGCACATGGTTTTGCCCAATTGCTAACAAACTTGCTGCTGCGATCAACTCAGAATTACCCCCATTACTTCTTGCCACTTCAGGAGGCTGCAAGAAGAAATGTTTCTCCCACTGCTAATAGGCATCTGATTGGAGTAACAATTTAATTGCTCCATCGAACGCCCATTAGTTAAGGGCAGCCTTTTCCTCTTTAGAAGATCACATTTTCAGTTGGTATAAATCTTTTATATATGGATGGTTTTCATATGCTAAGTTTAAATCAGACTTCCTATAGGAACTTAAATTGCATTTATACTACGTGGTCAGTTCATATCCTGTGTGTTCTCTATAGCCTGTGGAAGGAGATTGGCTCTCAAATGTATAAAGTAGGGAGGGAAACAGATGAAGGGGTTAATCTGTTGCATGCCTTTTATTTTCCTCATGTCTCTAAGTGTGTTATACTGTATATAAGCTTTTCTAGATAAACCATGTCGCTATAACTTTTATACTGCTATTGCATGCAGGGTAAATACTGGCTGCTTTTCATTTAGCTCAAGATACTGGACAACTTTACACTGCAATTTAGAGTTCAGCTAGATTACACCCCTCTTAAGTCTAAATATTAAATCATTTTAAATCTATCCCACCTGCAGTACAACATGGTTTTGGCAAAGTGCTCTTTTTTTATGCTGTGCTCCCAACTCTGAATCAGGCTCTAATGGAGTAGTCCAATCTGTAGACTGGAAGAAATTCATACAGTATTTTGCGTTTGCTTGTTGTTTCAGTCGCATGGATGTCTTAGTTACTTTCTAGGTCACTAAGCTATACAATGGTGAAAACGCGATCCAGATTCATCCAGTAGCTTTTTGTGTGATGCCAGAACGAACAGACAAACATCCTGACAAAAAATTCCAATTTTTTTTTTTGTCTCTATAGTTCATAAACAATCCCTAGAAGTACATTTCTAAATAAAAAATGCTATGTACAGACACAACCCATTACTGGGTGTGTATACAGTATATATAGATATAGAGAGAGAGATTATAAACTTGTGAGCAGGGCCTTCTTACCTCCTATGCCTGTCTGTTATTACCCCGTTTTGTTCTATTACTGTCGTTCCAGTTGTAAAGTGCAATGGAATATGCTGCACTATATAAGAAACGTAATAAATAAATATACACACAAACATCGGATTTACAGAATCAGCGATTCAACCATCCATCAATTTGACATTTGGAATCAAAATATTTATTATAGCCTATGTAAGTGCCTTCCTCTGCATAGAAGGGCAATATAGCTTTGATTTTTTTAATGTTAACAGTAGTTCTAATCAGTTTATAACATTGTATCTCCAGGTTTCTCCAAGTCCCAGGCTCTGCGTTTTCGTGGAATTGGTAGAATAGGGTCTTCATTTTGCTTATGGACTCCGGTTCTTTCATGGCTATGGGGCCTTCTTGTGGTCAGTCTGGTTTTATGCAGACCAGCAGATGCAGTGTTTACTGGCAGGCCGGCACTATCTGGAGCTGCCCTACGTGAGAAGCTGTCTGATTTAGACTTTGATTTTATGTGAGTTAGGGCTGACTCTGAAAATGTGCTATAGGTGCGTGGCAGCAGTTGCCTATAAGTACCAGAGGTGGTTGAGGAGATTTCCTTATGTGGCACTTTGTGAGACTGCTGGTTTTTTTGCCAAAGTTTCAACTTTTGCTCCAAAACTCTTATTTCTTTTAGAACCACAGTCACTTTATCCATCCTGTCCAAGAGGTCACTGACTGCTGTAGGAAGGTGTTCCACAGCTAGCCCAGGTGAGAGTATAGGCCGAGGACTGGTTGGAGAGACCAGGACTTCATGAGGAAAAGAAGAGAAGTCAGTGGACAGCACAGTCGCAGATTGTGCGCGGGAGCAGGCCAGGGAAGTGCAGGTTGAGTAAGACTCCAAACCTTCAAATTTCACAGTATGGCGATACTAGATGGGGGTGAAAAATGAGATAGTCATGGTATAAGTAATTTCATTGCATTTCTTTAAAAAAAAAACTATTAACAGTGTTTATACGGGTAGCAGTTGATTTAGCGACGAACACAATACCACAGTCATAATCACGACACTCATTAACCGACAGTCATAATACCGACACGGTCAAAATACTGACATACATTACGCTGACATGTTCAAAATGGCAACATACCGATATTTGAAATGCCGACATGCGTTTTTAAGGAATTTTTGCCCCCAAAACAGACTTGTTTATACTTTACCATCCCAGTGGACCTGGAGGGGGAATATAATAGTGTGCCGAGCGTAGCGAGACACTGTGCCCGAATGCGAGGGGACGCAGTACACTTAGACGGTGTCTATGTCGACATTGACACACAAAATACAGAAAAACTCATGTCGGTATTTTGGCATTTCGGCATTTCAAATGTTGGTATTTTGACTGTTGGCATTTTGAACATGTCGGCATAATGAATGTCATTATTTTGACCGTGTCAGGATTTTGACTGTAGGCCAATGGCTGTTGGGATTATGACCGTCGGTATTCTGTCCGTCGGTAAATCATACTGAACCCGTTTATACAGCTGCAGTGAGGAAGTTTAAATAATTGATCACTGATTTTAATAATTGTTCATGATGACAAAAGAAATGGCTTTAAAGGAAAAAAAATTGCAATTATTATGTTGTCATTTTGTCGTGACCATGGTGCAAACAATGCAAATTGTAATTCTTTAGTTATAGTTTATTATTCCAGTGACCCTTAGTTAAGTGTTAAGTTTGACCAGCTCAATTACTGTAAGTAATCAGCAAGAAAATATGAGATTGATACTTAAGGGGGTACACACGGAGAGATCCGTGCTTAAATTCTAAGCAATCTGATTAGATGCTTAGGAATTAAGCACGGATCTCTCCCTGTGTAGGGTGCCGGCGGCAGCGATCTGCAGTCTCATGCGTCGCTATCGCCAGCTCTAGATTTGGCATGCACGCATGCCAAATCTTGTGAGATCGCTCATTTCACTGCTGGGTGAGTGCTGAGCGGAGAAGAGATGTGTGCTGAGCGGTCTGTGCTAGATCGCTCAGCACACATCTCCCCGTGTGTACGGGGCTTTAGTATAGTTCTGCTACACCAGTGTTTCCCAACTCTAGTCCTCGAGGACCCTTTAAGGCCCACACACACAGAGATGTATTCTGAGCGATCTAACACAAACCGCTCAGCCACATCTCTCCCCCCTGCTCAGCACACAGCGATGTGCGCTGAGGGGGGGGAGAAGGGGGTGAAGTGAGCGAACTACTAGATTCTAGTACCGGCGAGAGCTATGGGGCATCTAATCTAGTCAGATTGCTTAGAAATTAAGCACAGATCGCTCCGTGAGTACCCCCCTTAACAGTGCATATTTTATAGATTTCCAAGTTGGTGTACAGGTGACACATTTTGAAAGATCCATAGATGGAGCCAATTGTGATACTGAGGAGATCTGTAAAACATGCACTGTTATGGGTCCGTGAGGACTTGAGTTGGGAAACACTGTGCTACATGCTATGTTATACATGGAGTGGGCAAATTAGTTTGACGACTAGGCAATTTGATGCAAAGTATCTATTCCACAAATAATGCTGATGTATGACATGGTGACAGCTACAGGAGACGAGGGGGCGCACACACAGTCACCGCTGGACGCCGGAAAGGTAAGTATAGAAGAAATGGGTGCAGTATGCGCACCCTCTGGACTCGGGCCCGTGCGCACTGCACACACTGCACCCATCATAGATACGCCAGTGATATTTCCCTTGTTGACTATTGAGAAATTCCTTACCTCTTTTACTTTGCTGACTCCCAGCCACAGTTTGAACCTTTTGACAAGAAAATCTATCATCTCGTGGTCTTGAGGCTCCAGGGCTGGGCGGTAACTCTCAGCTTTGATAGTGCGAAAAATATTTAGTATTGCTCCAAACAGAAGTCCTCGCCATACCACCAACAGGCTCCGTACCAATCCAAGACACCATCCTAGTAAGGAGCAACTCTGTAGGATACACTGGAGAGAAGAACCGCCCCTCAATAAACTAAAGAGTGGGCTGCAGAGGACATTGGACATTGGCAATATTACATAGGACACCTGGGGAGAGATGACGGCAAATGCAAAAACAGAGTGGTCAGAGAAGATAAGGTTTTGTCAACCCCCTCCCCCCCAACACAGGTTATATTTGTGTATAAATGCTGTAATAACTATTACTGTAACAGTTTTTTTCTCTGACGTCCTAGTGGATGCTGGGAACTCCGTAAGGACCATGGGGAATAGACGGGCTCCGCAGGAGACTGGGCACTCTAAAAGAAAGATTAGGTACTATCTGGTGTGCACTGGCTCCTCCCTCTATGCCCCTCCTCCAGACCTCAGTTAGATTTCTGTGCCCGGCCCGAGCTGGATGCACACTAGGGGCTCTCCTGAGCTTCTAGAAAGAAAGTTTAAAATTAGGTTTTTTATTTTACAGTGAGACCTGCTGGCAACAGGCTCACTGCAACGAGGGACTAAGGGGAGAAGAAGCGAACCTACCTGCTTGCAGCTAGCTTGGGCTTCTTAGGCTACTGGACACCATTAGCTCCAGAGGGATCGACCGCAGGACCCGTCCTTGGTGTTCGTTCCCGGAGCCGCGCCGCCGTCCCCCTTACAGAGCCAGATGCATGAAGATGGTCCGGAAAATCGGCGGCAGAAGACTTCAGTCTTCACCAAGGTAGCGCACAGCACTGCAGCTGTGCGCCATTGCTCCTCATGCACACTTCACACTCCGGTCACTGAGGGTGCAGGGCGCTGGGGGGGGGGGCGCCCTGAGCAGCAATAAAAACACCTTGGCTGGCAAAATAACTACAATATATAGCCCCAGAGGCTATATATGTGGTAATTACCCCTGCCAGAATACAGAAAAAAGCGGGAGAAAAGTCAGCCGAAAAAGGGGCGGAGCTATCTCCCTCGGCACACTGGCGCCATTTTCTCTTCACAGTGTAGCTGGAAGACAGCTCCCCAGGCTCTCCCCTGTAGTTTTCAGGCTCAAGGAGTTAAAAAGAGAGGGGGGGGGCACTAAATTTAGGCGCAATATTGTATATACAAGCAGCTATTGGGGAAAACTCACTCAGTGATAGTGTTTATCTCTACAGTATATAGCGCTCTGGTGTGTGCTGGCATACTCTCTCTCTGTCTTCCCAAAGGGCTGTGTGGGGTCCTGTCCTCAGTCAGAGCATTCCCTGTGTGTGTGCGGTGTGTCGGTACGGCAGTGTCGACATGTTTGATGAGGAGGCTTATGTGGAGGCGGAGCAGATGCTGAAAATGGGATGTCGCCCCCTGTGGGCCGACACCAGAGTGGATGGATAGGTGGAAGGTATTAACCGACAGTGTCAACTCCTGACATAAAAGGCTGGATGACGTAACAGCTATGGGACAGCCGGCTTCTCAGCCCGCGCCTGCCCAGGCGTCTCAAAGGCCATCAGGGGCTCAAAAACGCCCGCTCCCTCAGATGGCAGACACAGATGTCGACACGGAGTCTGACTCCAGTGTCGACGAGGTTGAGACATATACACAATCCACTAGGAACATCCGTTACATGATCTCGGCAATAAAAAATGTGTTACACATTTCTGACATTAACCCAAGTACCACTAAAAAAGGGTTTTATGTGTGGGGAGAAAAAGCAGGCAGTGTTTTGTTCCCCCATCAAATGAGTGAATGAAGTGTGAAAAAGCGTGGGTTCCCCCGATAAGAAACTGGTAATTTCTAAAAAGTTACTGATGGCGTACCCTTTCCCGCCAGAGGATAAGTTACGCTGGGAGATATCCCCTAGGGTGGATAAGGCGCTCACACGTTTGTCAAAAAAGGTGGCACTGCCGTCTTAGGATACTGCCACTTTGAAGGTACCTGCTGATAAATAGCAGGAGGCTATCCTGAAGTCTGTATTTACACACTCAGGTTCTAGACTGAGACCTGCAGATAGTGCTGCTGCAGCGTGGTCTGTAACCCTTTCAAACAGGGATACTATTTTGCGAACATAAGACGTCGTCTTATATATGAGGGATGCACAGAGGGATATTTTGCCGGCTGGCATCCAGAATTATTGCAATGTCCATTCTGTCAGGAGGGTATTAGAGACCCGACACTGGACAGGTGATGCTGACTTTAAAAGGCACATAGAGCCTTATAAGGGTGAGGAATTGTTTGGGGATGGTCTCTGGGACCTCGTATCCACAGCAACAGCTGGGATGAAATTTTTTTACCTCAGGTTTCCTCACAGCCTAAGAAAAGCACTGTATTATCAGGTACAGTCCTTTCGGCTTCACAAAAGCAAGCGGGTCAAAGGAAAAAGCTGCACCAGTCAGCCAGTTCCCATAATCAAAATTCTTCCCCCGCTTCCTCTGAGTCCACCGCATGACGCGGGGGCTCCACAGGCATAGTCAGGTACGGTGGGGGGCCGCCTCAAAAATTTCAGCGATCAGTGGGCTCGCTCACAGGTGGATCCCTGGATCCTTCAAGTAGTATCTCAGGGGTACAAGCTGGAATTCGAGGCGTCTCCCCCCCCCCCCCCCCCCCCCCGCCGTTTCCTCAAATCTGCCTTGCCGACAACTCCCTCAGGCAGGGAGGCTGTGCTAGAGGCAATTCACAAGCTGTATTCCCAGCAGGTGATAGTCAAGGTGCCCCTACTTCAACAAGGACGGGGTTAATATTCCACACTGGTTGTGGTACCGAAACCGGACGGTTCGGTGAGACCCAATTTAAATTTGAAATCCTTGAACACATACATTAAAAAATTCAAGTTCAAGATGGAATCGCTCAGGGCGGTTATTGCAAGCCTGGAGGAGGGGGATTACATGGTATCCATGGACATCAAGGATGCTTACCTACATGTCCCCATTTACCATCCTCATCAGGAGTACCTCAGATTTGTGGTACAGGATTGCCATTACCAATTCCAAACACTGCCGTTTGGACTGTCCATGGCACCGAGGGTCTTTACCAAGGTAATGGCAGAAATGATGATACTCCTTCGAAAAAAGGGAGTTTTAATTATCACGTACTTGGACGATCTCCTTATAAAGGCGAGGTCCAAGGAGCAGTTGTTGGTCGGAGTAGCACTATCTCGGGAAGTGCTACATCAGCACGGATGGATTCTATACGTTCCAAAGTCACAGCTGGTTCCTACCACATGCCTATTGTTCCTGGGGATGGTTCTGGACACAGAACAGAAAAAAGTATTTCTCCTGCAGGAGAAAGCCAAGGAGCTGTCATCTCTAGTCAGAGACCTCCTGAAACCAAAACAGGTATCGGTGCATCACTGCACACGAGTCCTGGGGAAAATGGTAGCTTCTTACGAAGCAAAATTCCATTCGGCAGGTTCCATACAAGAACCTTTTAGTGGGACCTCTTGAACAAGTGGTCGGGATCGCATCTTCAGATGCATCGGCTGATAACCCTGTCTCCAAGGACCAGGGTATCTCTACTGTGGTGGCTGCAGAGTGCTCATCTTCAAGAGGGCCGCAGATTCGGCATACAGGACTGGGTCCTGGTAACCACGGATGCCAGCCTTCGAGGCTGGGGGGGCAGTCACACAGGGAAGAAACTTCCAAGGACTTTGGTCAAGTCAGGAGTCGTCCCTACACATAAATATTCTGGAACTGAGGGCCATTTACAATGCCCTAAGTCTGGCAAGGCCTCTGCTTCAAAACCAGCCGGTACTGATCCAATCAGACAACATCACGGCAGTCGCCCATGTAAACCGACAGGGCGGCACAAGAAGCAGGATGGCGATGGCAGAAGCCACAAGGATTCTCCGATGGGCGGAAAATCACGTCTTAGCACTGTCAGCAGTGTTCATTCCGGGAGTGGACAACTGGGAAGCAGACTTCCTCAGCAGACACGACCGACACCCGGGAGAGTGGGGACTTCATCCAGAAGTCTTCCAACTGTTGGTAAACCGTTGGGAAAGGCCACAGGTGGACATGATGGCGTCCCGCCTAAACAAAAAAACTAGATATTGCGCCAGGTCAAGGGACCCTCAGGCAATAGCTGTGGACGCTCTAGTGACACCGTGGGTGTGCCAGTCGGTTATGTATTCCCTCCTCTGCCTCTCATACCAAAGGTACTGAGAATAATAAGGAAACGAGGAGGTAGAACGATACTCGTGGTTCCGGATGGGCCAAGAAGAGCTTGGTACCCAGAACTTACAGAAATAATATCAGAGGACCCATGGCCTCTACCGCTCAGATAGGATCTGCTACAGCAGGGGCCCTGTCTGTTCCAAGATTTACCGCGGCTGCATTGGACGGCATGGCGGTTAAATTCCGGATCCTAAAGCAAAAGGGCATTCCGGAGGAAGTCATTCCTACGCTGATAAAAGCCAGGAAAGAAGTAACCGCAAACCATTATCACCGTATTTGGCGAAAATATGTTGCGTGGTGTGAGGCCAGGAAGGCCCCAACAGAGGAATTTCAGCTGGGTAGTTTTCTGCACTTCCTACAGTCGGGAGTGACTATGGGCCTAAAATTGGGTTCCATTAAGGTCCAGATTTCGGCTCTGTCGATTTTCTTCCAGAAAGAACTGGCTTCACTGCCTGAAGTTCAGACTTTTGTAAAGGGAGTGCTACATATTCAGCCCCCTTTTGTGGCACCGTGGGATCTCAACGTGGTGTTGAGTTTCCTGAAATCACATTGGTTTGAGCCACTTAAAACTGTGGATTTGAAATATCTCACGTGGAAAGTGGTCATGTTATTGGCCTTGGCTTCGGCCAGGCGTGTGTCAGAATTGGCGGCTTTGTCATGTAAAAGCCCTTATCTGATTTTCCATATGGATAGGGCAGAATTGAGGACTCGTCCCCAATTTCTCCCTAAGGTGGTATCAGCTTTTCACTTGAACCAACCTATTGTAGTGCCTGCGGCTACTAGGGACTTGGAAGATTCCAAGTTACTGGACGTAGTCAGGGCCTTAAAAATTTATATTTCCAGGACGGCTGGAGTCAGGAAAACTGACTCGTTTTTTATCCTGTAGGCACCCAACAAAATAGGTGCTCCTGCTTCTAAGCAGACTATTGCTCGCTGAATTTGTAGCACAATTCAGCTGGAGCATTCTGCGGCTGGATTGCCGCATCCTAAATCAGTAACAGCCCATTCCACGTGGAAAGTGGGCTCATCTGGGGCGGCTGCCCGAGGGGTCTCGGCTTTACAACTTTGCCGAGCTGCAACTTGGTCAGGGGCAAACACGTTTGCTAAATTCTTCAAATTTGATACCCTGGCTGAGGAGGACCTTGAGTTCTCTCATTTGGTGCTGCAGAGTCATCCGCACTCTCCCGCCCGTTTGGGAGCTTTGGTATAATCCCCATGGTCCTTACGGAGTTCCCAGCATCCACTAGGACGTCGGAGAAAATAAGATTTTACTCACCGGTAAATCTATTTCTCGTAGTCCGTAGTGGATGCTGGGCGCCCATCCCAAGTGCGGATTGTCTGCAATACTTGTATATAGTTATTGCCTAACTAAAGGGTTATTGTTGAGCCATCTGTTGAGAGGCTCAGTTATATTTCATACTGTTAACTGGGTATAGTATCACGAGTTATACGGTGTGGCTGGTATGAGTCTTACCCGGGATTCAAAATCCTTCCTTATTGTGTCAGCTCTTCCGGGCACAGTATCCTAACTGAGGTCTGGAGGAGGGGCATAGAGGGAGGAGCCAGTGCACACCAGATAGTACCTAATCTTTCTTTTAGAGTGCCCAGTCTCCTGCGGAGCCCGTCTATTCCCCATGGTCCTTACGGAGTTCCCAGCATCCACTACGGACTACGAGAAATAGATTTACCGGTGAGTAAAATCTTATTTTATTTTACATTTTAAATTGAGAAATGAATACATATACATTAGCATATTAGAAATTCGGATTTAGATGTACTGCACAGGTTTAAAACACAGCCATCTTCAGATACTGATTATGAAGGTACTGGATTTAGGACATAAAGCCACCTTTATTCTCGCCCCCCACCCCCTTGAATGTAGAACTCACACAGATAAGGAGAAGGTGCCTTATAATCACACTGTGATTGGAAGGTATTGTAAAATAAAGCAACACAAACCTCCTAGGTAACATCACACAATTTGCCAGAATTGTCTAATGCTCCCAAACAAGGCTCCCAGGAGCTTCCAGCAACATAGGATTTGAAAAGAATACACATAACCCTTCCCCAAGTCCCTGCTCCATGACTAATGGTGTGTACACACGGTGATATTTTTTGTTACGATTTTGACTATATAGTCAAAATCGCAAGAAAACTTAGTGCAGATTGCAAGGTGAAAGTCACCTTGCGATCCTGATTCGATGCTGATGCGCGGTCCCGTGCGGTCAGCATCGCAAGAATAGATAGACTGTGCAGGCAAGTAAATTTTGACTATCTCTATAGAAGAGATAGTCAAAATTTACATAGGCCCTCATTCTGAGTTGTTCGCTCTGTAATTTTCTTCACATCGCAGCGATTTTCCGCTAATTGCGCATGCGCAATGTTCGCACTGCGACTGCGCCAAGTAAATTTGCTAAGAAGTTTGGTATTTTACTCACGGCATTACGAGGTTTTTTCTTCGTTCTGGTGATCGCAGTGTGATTGACAGGAAGTGGGTGTTTCTGGGCGGAAACTGGCCGTTTTATGGGAGTGTGTGAAAAAACGCTGCCGTTTCTGGGAAAAACGCGGGAGTGGCTGGAGAAACGGAGGAGTGTCTGGGCGAACGCTGGGTGTGTTTGTGACGTTAAACCAGGAACGACAAGCACTAAACTGATCGCACTGGAAGAGTAAGTCTCGAGCTACTCAGAAACTGCACAGAGAAATATTTTCGCAATATTGCGAATATTTCGTTCGCAATTTTGCTAAGCTAAGATTCACTCCCAGTAGGCGGCGGCTTAGCGTGTGCAATGCTGCTAAAAGCAGCTTGCGAGCGACCAACTCGGAATGAGGGCCATAGCCAAAATCGCACATAGTCAGTATCTCAAGCACATAATGAGTGTGCTTGCAATACTGACTATGTGCCGACCTAGCCCCTGTCGCATAGTGAGAATCGGGCATAGCCCGAATCTCACCGTGTGTATGGCCTTAAGGTTGGGTTCGTTTCACAGGGCCAGCAAACCTGGAAATACCAGGGAGCATGCTGGGAGATGTAGTCCTACTGGGTAGTAACTTTTAAAGAAACCGGAAATTACAAAGGAGCATGCTGGGCGATGTGGTGAAACTAGACAGTGACTGCTGGGAAGACGGAAAGTCCCAGCACAACCTCTACCCAGCGGAGAGATTACCCAGACGGCCGGGCTCCATTTCAGAACAATCAGGTTAGTGAACAAAAAGAAACTCTTCATAACAGTATAAACCCCTACATACCTCCCCTTTCTTAATCGAGCCAATGGGAATTGACCCAAAATGGGGTTCAGGACTCTTTACTCGGCCCGTCTGTCAGAATGGCTGGGAGAACTCTAACAGGAAAAATAACGCTCTTTTGCTTCTCGTGTTTGGAAAAATTTAACTGTAGGCCTACCAGCTTCCTATTTCCTGCTTGTGTCTCAAAAGTGCCTGATCTGTGTGTTCTTCAGAAATAAACTTACAAAGGCCCCCTTGACTTAAGCTCCTTCTGGTTAAAGGCAAAATGTATACCTTCATTAGCCATACCTCCCAACTTTGCAGCCGGAGAAAGAGGGACTTTGGCGCGGGCTGCCAGTAAAAAGGGGCGTGGCTTGGCAGGAGTGCTGCTGCTGCAAGCCACGCCCCCATTTCCCTCACTGAAGAGGCATGCCTGGCGCTCTATGAGCTGCTGGCCATGCCCCCTCTCCAACTGTCTCCCTGTGAATAGATGCTTTGAGCATGCGTACAGTGTCTATTCAGCGCTGCGAGTGACTGAGCCTCCCAACTGCCCCCCAATGCGGGACACTGCGACCTGCGGGTGGTACAGCGGGACAGTCCCAAAAAAACAGGACTGTCCCGCGAAAATTGGGATAGTTGGGAGGTATGCATTAGCTATGGTCAGTTCCCGAAAAGAAATTCATTATGCCCTGCTCACTAAAGCTATACGGACGACCACAAAATAGCACTGTAAGTGTACTATCATTTGGAGTGACAGACACTGACTGTGCAGCCTATGACAGAGAGGACTGTAGTGAGTGACATGCCAGTCTTTGTAATAGTGACTCTACATTTTTTAGGCTCATTACAAATACGTCTACAAAGCACTGCCCCAAGCACCTTTCATGCTGACAAATCTGATGGGATACAATTTTCAAGTGCAGGACCAATAGGGCCCTATATGTCATCAGGGTAGGTCATGGAAAGTGCCGGAATCCCGACAGCAGGTTAAATACTGACGAACGGAATCCCAACATCCGCAGGGTATTCCAAGTCGGTTGGAGGGTCCATGCCACCAACAGAGTGGGAATATAACCTGAAGCGAGCCACCGGGCCGGGAAATGTGGTGAGCGCAGCGCACCCGCAAGGGGACTTGCTGCCTCGCTTCCGACAGACGGGATGCCGCTGCCGGTATACTGACAGCCGGCATCCCGTGTGCCGGTAAAACATACCAATTCCAGAGGTGGGAGCAGACTGGCACTTTTTTTTTGAGGAGGGAGGGAGCGGCTGTTACCAAGTATGCGCAGCCAGCAGCTCCTTCCTGGACTTTCTCTAAGCAGAGAGCTATATCTCTCTCCTTCTGTAGTAGCTCCACGGTAGCAGCGTTTGCTGAGGCGCAGACACTGCTGTCTTCTCAAAAATAAAACATTTGGCTCATCAGGGGGGGTTTCCAGGTACTCAGAAACCCCTCCTGTGTGCGCTACTGCCCCAGGTAACTTCCTGTACAAAGTAAATCGTTAATCCCTTACCCAATATCCCCCAATATAACCTTGCATGATCCACAGTCCAGTCCAGATAATCCTGAGTTACTGGGATATCAATATGTTGCCCTCCAACAGTAGCAATTCACACATGCTGACCCAATAACACCTGCGTATTAGGGATCAAATCCAGTTCTATTAACATAAGAGATGCCACAGAATCCCATAGTCCTTGAACCTTTTGATCCCCCACCAACACAGTCTGCATTTGTCATTGTCACTTCATATTCTTTGGAGTATACTGCCCTTCCCTTAGAACCAAATCTAGTACATATACTACCTCCCCTCTTGCTCAACGGGAGGAATCCAATCATTGCCCATGCCCACTTGACAGCCCTCAGGTGCATTCTGTACCACAGAATCAGGAGCAGAATGAGCTCAAGGAAAGGGGCCATGGGTTCGGGGGCACTCCCATTGCAGGTGACCACGTTGGTTACACAGATAACATCTTTGTGGTGACATTTCTGATACTCATACTCCCAGTGGTTGGAATATGGGAACCTGGATAGGGTTCTCTATACTCACTGGGGCAGCTACAACTAATTGTTCTGAAACCCTGGCCTTGCCATCCTCCAATTTGGTTTGATTGGCAACATAATCATCAGCTAACTCAGTGGCTTCCTTTAGTGTAATCGGTTTATCCACTGTCTCAATTCTGGGGCCATTTTTAGCATTGCTTCTTCCAGAATTACTAAATTCAAGCCCTCCCTAACTGGCAAATTCGGCATGCGACTGTTTCCAACTGTTTATCAAAGTCCAAAATTTAAACCAATGGGATTTGGCCATCACCTGACACTTTATTATTTATTACCAGTTTCTTATATAGCACAGCAAATTCCATTGCACTTTACAATTGGAAACAACAATGGTAAAGCAAACCTGGTAATAACAAACAGTCATAGAGGTAGGAAGGCCCTGCTCACAAGCTTACAATCTATAGGGAAATAGTCATTGATACACAAGGATAGGTGCTATCACATAATTGTCCACCAGATTGCAAAGATTCTTGGTGGGCTGCAGGATATGGCTACACAGCTGAATCGGGGTCAGGAAGAAGGGAAAGTGAAGAAAGAGAAAATATGTGAGGATATGTGTGGACTGCATAGTGAGGATGTAATTGGATAGGAAAGCTTATGAATGTTATGTTAGTGGTTACGGAATTAGATACGCTTGCCTAGAAAAGGTGAGTTTTCAGGGAATGCTTGAAGGTTTGGAGACTAGAGGAGAGTCTAATTGTGAGAGGTAGGTCATTCCACAGAGTGGGTGCAGCCCGAAGAAAGTTCTGTAATAGTGAATGGGAGCGAATGATGAGTGTGGATGAGAGACGTAGATCTTGTGAAGAGTGGAGGGGTTGGGTAATATTTTGAGATAAGCAAAGAGATGTACATTTGTGTAGTTTGGTTAATGGCCTTGTGTGTGAGTAAAAGTATTTTATATTAAATATGGTAGAATATAGGTAATCAATGGAGGGAATGACAAAGTGTGTCTGCAGACGGTGGACGCCTAGCGAGGAAGATTAGCCCCTCAGCTGCATTCAGAATTGATTGTAATGGTGAGAGTCTCTTTTGGTAAGACCAGTAAGAAGACTATTGCAATAATCAATACAGGAGATAATAAGCATGGATTGGAGGTAATGCAGTGTCTTGTGTAAAGCATGGTCATATTTTGGAAATGTATCTTCGATGCATGTAACATGATTTTGATGGAGACTGAATGTGGGGAGCAAAGGACAGTTCAGAGTCAAGGATGACACCCAGAAAGCAAGCTTGTGTAGTAGGATTGATTGTCTTGTTCTCAACGGTGATAGAGATATCAGATTGGTAACTAGCATTGGCTGGTGAAAATATACCGTAATTAACTATGTTTTAGAATTATTAAGTTTGAGGTGGCGAGTTGACATCCAAGATGAAATGTCAGAAAGGCATTCAGTGACATGTACCAATACAGATGGTGACAAATCAGGGAAGTATAGGTAGATTTGGATATCATCTGCGTACAGATGATATTGAAATCCAAAAGAACTGATTAGTTTACCAAGAGATAACGATTAAAAAAGGAGAGGACCTAAGACTGGGCCTTGCAGTAATCCAACTGAAAGAGGTAGCAAAGAGGAGGTGGATTCAGAGAAACAGACAATGGAGCGATTAGATAGGATAGTGTCGAAGTCGGAAAATATTACAGTACACACATCACGTACAAACACCACATAGATGGCCTCCGTGTGCGTACTTATTCGGCCATGCGTGCACATATTCGCAATTTGCGTATGGTCGCTCCCGCGGTCCTGCGTATTAGCGCGTGGTATGAGTAATTACAGTGGAATTTTACTCGCATGGAAAAGCCACAAAGACATATCATATATCTAATCCATATATTGCATAAATCACCCACTGTCTGCTTTCTCTTCTAATAGCATGAAGATGGGTCACACATAAATTATACTCCCAGAAACTCAAATACAATGGCCTTATTTACACAAAGCTTTGAAATCCTATGAAGAAGGCAAAATACCTTTGTTTACCCCTATTGTTCCCAGTATCTGTCGAAGACAATAAATACTGGATTGTCATTGTCTTATCTGAGGACAGGACAAACAAGAAAGACAATATCCAGGAACCTAGGTTGACTGAAGAAAAACTCAATTAGCAAAAGCTAACAAAATTACAAACCAGACATTTAGAAATCTGAGGTAATATTCATAGTCTAAACTCTTGGATATATATATATATATATATATATATATATGTGTGTGTGTGTATGTATGTATGTATATATATATATATATATATATATATATATATAAAATTCCTAACAAATTGTAATAGCAGGAGTGTATGTGTGTGTGAATATATATATATATATATATATATATATATATGTGTATAGATATATATGGATATATGTATATCTTGAGGATGGAAATAGATAATCATATCGTGTGGGATCATATTGTTCAGAGTCACGTAAACATTAATCTGGTGGGAATAAGAATATTATCATATATTACAACAATAAGTTATTAATAATACCATATTTATGTATGATTAATGTGATTGGTTTAACTGGTCATGGGGCGGGAACTCAGATGCAAACAACAGAAATCACATCTCAAGTCTTAGCCATCGCCCACCTCTTGAGCTGACCAATGATCCCCGGTGCACAGGATATGTCTCACCCCCGAACCAATGGAAGAAGAGCACACAGTGTCTATTGTATTATGTTTTGATCCACTGTATAAAAAGCCAGCTGCATGCCAGGTCACTATCACAGGACCAGACTGGGAAGCACAGGTGAAACTAAAACATATGTACCATTGACTGTAGCCATTTTTGTTTTATATTGTAACCCCCTGCAAGTAAAGAACCATTGGTGGGTTAGACCCCAACATAGTTTTGAATTACAATTGGTGTTGTGTCCCATTTCCTTGCTAAGGTTTAAAGTGTATTTACAGCCACTCGGGCTGCTGCATTGTGCTAACAGCGTATAAGCCTGTGTATGCAAACTGTGTAGTCACTACGCCATTTCGGCGCACGTACGCAGAGTGCGTACACTGTACAATCTTGTGTACGTAAGGTTTGTGAACAAAATAAGGGTGAAAGGTTAATTACAGCGGCCGCAGCGGCTCAATATTAAAGTGTATTAAGTGTGTTTAAAGTATAACTTTTAGTCCTGTATGTAAATCAACGTTTACAATAGGAACCAAGAAAGCGCTGTGTCTTGAAGACCTTGGGATTGTAGTGTTTGTATGAGAAGAGAGAGGTCAACAGGGTCAAAAGCAGCTGAGAGATCTAGAAGAATAAGAAGTGAGTAATGGCTTTTATATTTCGCAGTGACCAGATAATTCACTACTTTAATCAGTGCTGTCTCCGTGGAGTGTTGGGAACGAAAGCCTCACTGAAGTGGGTCCAATAAGTTGTGTGAGTTAAGAAAGTGTGTGAGGCAAGTGTAGGCAAGTCTCTCAAGTAGATTGGAGGGGCATAGGAACTGAGAGATGGGATGGTAGTTTGAGAGAGAGAGTTAGGGTCAGCATTTTGTTTGTTTTTTCAGAATGGAAGTTATCACTGCATGCTTGAACAGTGAAGGGAAGATACCAACAGAGAGGTTACAGATGTTAGTTAAGGTTGGGATGAGTAAAGGGGACAAAGATTTATTTGTGTGAGTATTGGAACAAGAGGAGAGGTGGTAAAGTAGCAGAATGAGAAAAGTTGTTGATACTTCATTTTCATTTTTGGGATCAAATGAAGAGAATGTGCCAGAGGGTTCACATAGAGAATTTAACAGGTCACTGGCTGGGGAAGAGCATACCATTTCATCACGGATCTTATTAATCTTATCCTTGAAGTAGGAAGCAAGATCTTGCATCTTGATAGTGACTGGTGGGTTGGGTGAGGGAGGGGTGAGAAGTGATTTAAATGTATTAAACAGTCATTTGAAGTAGGAGGCTTTTGCAGACATGAGAGTTTGGAAATATGTTTGGCAGTGTCCAGGGCATTATGATAAGAGCGGTAGACTGTCCTATATGTGAGGAAGTCGCTAGGAATATGAGATTTACGCCACTGATGTTCAACTTTATGTAAGAGCTTTTGCAGATGTCTTGTTAATTTAGAGTGTCACGGGTGACATTTAGGCCTATGTGTAGTGTGATGGGTAGCTGAAGCCACTTCATCAAGGGCTATTTTTAAGGTCTGGTTCGGGTGTGATAGAGCCGTCTCAAGAGAAGTGAATGCAGAAATAGGTGAGAGCAGTTGTTGCAGAGGTGGTGGAAAAGTCTTGAAAATGAATAGTGTTTATACTTCTGTGGATTTGAGGAGTATTGGAGAACTTCAGTGACTCTGAGTTTGAAATAATAGAGGAGAACATGCATGTGGTAAGGTTGTGCTCTGAGAGAGGGAAAGAAGTGTTAAGTGAATTCAGAGACTGTGCATAGTCTGGTGAATACTAGATCAAGGCAGTGGCTCTGCTAATGAGTAGAGGAGTCAGTCCATTGGGAGAGGCCAAGAGAGTAAGTTTGGGAGAGTAGTTGTGAGGCATGTGCAGCAGATTTCAGACTAGCAATAAAAATATTGAAATCACCCATGATAATGGTGGAGATGCCAGAGGAGAAAGTGAGGGAGTCAGGCAGAAAAATCTTCCAGAAATTGTTTGGGTTGCCCAGGTGGGTGAGAGACAGCTGCAGCATGCAGAGAAAAAGGAGTGTAAATCCTGATAGAATGTACTTCAAATGATGTAAATGTAATGATGTAAATGTGAGTGATGGAACCTGTTGTAGAACTGTGTATGCAAAAGTCATAATCCAACACCACCTCTTTTACTGTTACCAAGCCTGAAGGTGTGTGTGAAGTAGAGACCACTATGTGACAGTGCTGCAGGGGAGGCCGTGTATGATTGTGTAAGCCATGTTTTTGTTATAGCCAGCAGACTGACGTGGTAATGTATGAAGAGGTCATGGATTGATGTTACAAACAGAGCGTGCATTCCATAAGGCACATTTGGGTTGGGGATGTAATTCCGATCCCAGAGGTCAGTATACCGACAGCGGGATCCCGGCCGTCAGAATGCCGGCAGCGGGGTGACCGCTAGAAAGCCCCTTGTACTTGCCACAGGTTCTGTTCCCACTCCATGGGTGTTGTGGACACCCACAAGTGGGAACAGCCCTGGCGCAGCGGTCAGAATTCTCTGGAGTAGGGATCCCAGCATCAGTATTCTGACCACCTGGATCCCGACCACTGGGATACTAACTACACCCTGGCACATTTTAGTGAGTGGGTGGGTGATGGGAGACGTGATGTTCATGAGGTTGCCTAGATTTCTATATTGCTGTAAATCAGGTGTATGTGAGTGAGGAAAGTGGTTGTATCCCAGATTTGGTGAAATGAGAGAGATAATGTGGATGTGTGAGGTTTTTAAAAAATGTTATGTAGACAGGCTGTGGACGTTATTGTCAACAACAACAACCAGGAACGCTTTTTTTTTTTACTGTCTCATAAACCCTACACTCGTGAGGACTAAGCATGGCAATATTTTTCTACCAGAGTCCAGCCATTGGCACTGACGTCCTGCATGACCGCCTAACATGGCCCACGAGTACACCATCAGTTTGTTGGTGCACAATTCTCTGCCGGCTCCTGAGAATCCTGAACGGCTGTCATCTCTGACTAATATTTCTTCATACTGGTATTTGGGTGTGCCCTGCACTTCAGTCCAAGGGTGCTATCTGACTTGACAGGAATCCAGATTTGTGGGATTGTTACCTGCTGCTGACCCGTTTGCTCCCTAATGGGTTCTATTATGGAACTTATGGCCTCATCCAAGTTGACCTGTTGCTGGCTTCACTGCCCCCACCCCTGCCACCAACAGCAATTGCTTACCTGTTTTCATCCCCGGGATTGGTTCTCCAAAGATCTGTGTGGCTCCCTGCAACAGTAAAGGCCTGGTCATCTCCACTGGCTTCTGTGGTGTCTGCTTTGTCCCCTGGCGGATGGCTGCTGGCATTGTCATCTTGAGGTTCTAGGGGCTGCTCCTCCAGTGGTGCATCCATGATCTCTGCATAGTACTGTGGTGTCGGGTCCCACTGCCTAACCTGGGAGAGTGACAGTCTCATGCTCCACATCTTCGCTGAGGATCCAGTCTGAAGTGGGACAAGGCAAACCAGGAGCCTAAGCTGCCTACATCCTCTGCTTTGTAGACAGCTTCTCCTCTGACTTTAGACCTGTGACCATGGGACCTTCTCACTCCAGTCTTCACCACCTGCTCACACAGTTATCAGCGCCCGGCCCGAGGATGGTGACTTCTCCAGAGCCACTGCCTGCATTATATCTTCTGTGGTGTCACCAGTTTGCTTCACCTCCCATTGAGTTCTCCCCCTTTCTGCCATATACTCCCCTCCCCCCGCTGTTCCCTCCTCATAACCTTGTGTCTGCTCCCTTCCAATCTCTTGTTAGACTGTCTCCAGGTACCACCCTTGGTGACAGTAAAGTATCAGTAATTAGTCACATCTGCCTACCCTCAGCTTTCCTGGGACTGCAGGGACCCTTGCTCATGCACATTTTCACTGTCTTTTCCTGCTTGATGTGTTTCAGCTTCGCTGGGACACCTGCTTCCTGAAGAGGACTTCTATTTGTATCTTCTAAACCTTTGGATTGGAGTCAGCTACATAAGACTCCATTTGAAACACTATTTTCGAATAAATTACTCATCTCCTGCTCCAGGGACATGTCGCCCACTTATAACCTGCAACAGGCTTGTATACTATTTTAATTCTGTCTGGTTTGCTATTTTGCAAAAATATCGTACTTTTGTTTACTGCTGTGGTCGTAGACTGCCTAGTGTTAATTAAGCAGTGAATCACTATTAGAAAAGGTCAATAATTTCGAGTTACTGTCCTACCATTTTCATTTTGGTGATACACACCTTAACTTTTTGATTTCATTCTATTAGTTTATTAGTCTACAATAATTTTAATGTTATCATAGGCTGAGGCACTTATATTAGTGCTGGGGGTGTGGCCTTTTCCCACTGGGAGAAAAAAAGAAAAAATAGGAGTTTAATTACCTACCGGTAAATTCTTTTCTTGTAGTCTGTAGAGGATACTGGGGTTCCATTTAGTACCATGGGGGGTCCACTAGGAGCCATAGATGGGTCCACCAGTATAGACGGGTCCATAGACGGGTCCACTAGGTATAGACGGGTCCACTAGGAGCCATGGGCACTTTAAGAATTTGATAGTGTGGGCTGGCTCCTCCCTCTATTCCCCTAATACCAGACTCTATGCCCCTCCGACCAGACTCTGGAAACTGCGCCCGAGGAGACAGACATACTTTGAGAGAAGGATAGATAAGGTTAGTGGTGAGATTCCGAACCAACACACACAAACAGGAGGAAAGCCTTGAAAACAGGAACAGCAACAGCTGAACCAAATAACAGTGCAGGAAGAACGAAGCACCGGGAGGGCGCACAGTATCCTCTATGGCCTAAGAGAAAAGGATTTACCGGTAGGTAATTAAAGTCATATTTTCTCTTACGTCCCAGAGGATACTGGGGTTCCATTTAGTACCATGGGGAAGTACCAAAGCTCGCAAACCAGGTGGGATAGTGCTGAGGTTCCAGCAGAACTGATTGGCCTCTGGCGACCTTCAGTTTGGTCAAAGTATCAAACTTGTAAACTTAGCAAACGTGTTTGAACCTGACCAAGTAGCTGCTCGGCAGAGCTGTAAAGCCGAGACACCCTGGACAGTCGCCCAAGAAGAACCCACCAACCTAGTCGAGTGGGCCTGAACAGATTTCGGAACCAGCAAGCCTGCCATGGAATAAGCATGCTGGATAGTGAGCCTGATCCAGCATGCAATGGACTGCTTTGAAGGAGGACACCCAATTTTATTGGGATCATAGAGAACGAACAGCGAGTCAGATTTCCTGTGACGAGCTGTCCTCTTTACATACACCTTCAAAGCCCTCCCCACATCCAAAGACTGTGAAGTAGCAGAGGTGTCCGTAACAGCTGGAACCACAATAGGTTGGTTGAAGCGAAACGCGGACACCACCTTAGGACGGAATTGCTGACAAGTTCGGAGTTCAGCTCTGTCCTCATGGAAAATTAAGTAGGGGCTCTTGTGAGACAATGCCCCTAGATCCAACACACATCTTGCTGAAGCCAAGGCCAACAGTGTGACTGTCTTCCACGTAAGATATTTAATATCTACCTCCTGTAACGGTTCAACTCAGTCTGATTGGATGAACTGCAGCACCAAATTGAGATCCCAAGGTGCCGTAGGAGGCACAAAGGGAGGTTGATTGTGCAGAACACCTTTCAAGAACGTCTGGACCACAGGAAAAGAAGCCAATTGTTTCTGAAAGAAAATGGACAAGGCCGAAATCTGGACATTTATTGAGCCCAGACATAGGCCCACATCCACACCTGAATGCAGAAAAAGCAGGAAACGCCCCAGATGAAATTACACCGCAGAAACCTTTTCTGCTCTCACACCAAGACACATATTTCTTCCAAATACGGTGGTAATGTTTAGACGTTATCCCCTTCCTGGCTTGGATCATAGTCGGGATGACTTTGTCAGGGATAACTCTGCTGGCAAGAATCAGCCGTTTAACTTCAATGCCGTCAAACGTAGCCATGGTAAGTCTTGATAGACGAACGGGCCCTGTTGCAAAAAATCCTTGCGAAGAGGTAGAGGCCATGGATCTTCGAGGAGCATCTCCAGGAGGTCCGCGTACCAGGCCCTTCTTGGCCAGTTTGGAGCAATGAGAATTGTTTGAACCTTTTCCCTTTATATTCTTTTCAGAATTATTGGGATCAGAGGAAGTGGAGGAAACACGTACACCATCTGATATACCCATGGAGTCGTTAGAGCGTCCACCGCCACTGCCTGTGGGTCTCTCGACCTGGAACAATACCGCTTGAGCTTCTTGAGACGAGAGGCTATCATGTCGAGCTGTGGATATCCCCATCGACTTACCAAGCACCTGAACACTTCTGGGTGAAGGCCCCACTCTCCCGGGTGCAGGTCGTGACTGCTGAGGAAGTCTGCTTCCCAGTTGTCTACTCCCGGAATGAAGACCGCCAACAGTGTGTTTTTCTGCCCATAGGAGAATTCTTGACACCTCTGACATTGCTGCTCTGCTTTTCGTTCCACTCTGTCGGTTTATGTACGTCACTGCCGTCACATTGTCTGACTGGACCTGAATGGCCCGATCTTGAAGAAGATATGAGGCCTGCAGAAGGGCTTTGTATATAGCCCTGAGTTCCGGAATGTTGATTGGAAGGACGACGACTTCACTATCTTCATTGAAACTGCACCCCCTGGGTCACTGCTCCCCAACCTCTGAGGCTTGCATCCGTGGTTAGCAGAATCCAATTTTTAATCGCTAACCGTCGGCCCTCGATCAGGTGAGAAGTCTTTAGCCACCACAGCAGGGAGATCCTGGCCTTTGGCGACAGACAGATCCTCTGGTGCATGCGAAGATGTGATCCGGACCATTTGTCCAACAGATCGAGCTGGAAGGGTCATGCATGAAACCTTCCGTACTGAAAAGCCTTGTAAGAGGCCACCATTTTTCCGAAAAGGCGAATGCATAGGTGCACCGATATCCGGGTTGGCTTCAGGACATCCCGAAACATCGACTGGATTACCAATGCCTTTTCCAATGGAAAAAAACACTTTCTGCGACTGTGTATCCAGTATCATTCCCAGAAAAGGGAGCCTCCAAGTTGGCTCTAAGTGAGATTTCGGAAGATTCAGAATCCAGCCGTGATCCAGGAGTAGTTGGGTTGTGAGGCCAATGCTGTTCAACAACCTCTACCTGGACGGAGCCTTTATTAGAAGATTGTCCAGGTAATGAATTATGTTCACTCCCTGCTTGCGAAGGAGAAACATAATTTCTGCCATCACCTTGGTGAACACCCTCGGTGCCGTGGAGAGACCAAAAGGTAGGGCCTAGAACTGGTAGTGACAGTCCTGCAGTGCAAACCGTAGATAAGCCTGGTGAGGGTGGCTAGATCGGAATGTGAAGGTACGCATCCTTGATATCCAGAGACACTAGGAACTCCCCCTCCTCCAGACCTGAGATCACCGCTTTCAGAGACTCCATCTTGAACTTGAACACTCGTAAGTATGGATTCAATGATTTTAGATTGAGAATCGGCCTTACCGAACCGTCCGGTTTCAGTACCACAAACAAGTTGGAATAATTCCCCTTGTTTTGGAGATGAGGTGGAACTGGAACAATGACCTGCGTTTGTACTAGTTTTTGAATGGCATCCTGTAAGGTTATACTTGCCTCCTGTGAAACTGGTAAGCCTGATTTGAAGAATCTGTGAGGTGGGAGTTCCTGAAACTCCAGTCTGTAGTCCTGGGAAATAAGATCTATGACCCAGGCAACCTGGCATGATGTTGTCCAGATGTGACTGATTTTTTTTTAGTCTGGCTCCCACCTTCCATTCTTCCAGGCATCGCGGTCCACCGTCATGCTGAAGGCTTTGCGGAAGCAGGGCTGGCACTCTGTTCCTGAGAATCGGCAGATGTTGGTTTGCGTGGTTTACCCCTAGCGCCTCTGGTGGCTGTAGAAGAATCCTCTGGCTTTGCCCTTAAACTTGGCAGTCCGAAAGGACTGTAGAGTAGGTCCTGAGTAGGTCTTCCTAGTTGGGGGAGCTGCAGAAGGAAGATATGTAGACTTACCCGCTGTAACTTTGGAGATTAATTTGTCTAGTTCATCTCTAAATAAGGTCTCTCCTGTGAAGGGAAGGCCTTCCACGCCTTTCCTGGAATCCGCATTTACAGTCCACTAGCATAACCATAAGCCCCTGCGTGCTGACACTGCCATAGCCGTGGTGCATGCATTAAGCAAACCCGCTTTTTTTTTATGGCTTCCACCATATATTTCGCAGAGTCCTGTATTTGTTGCAGGAGTAAAACAATCTCCCCCTGGATAATGAATCCAACCCCTCAATTAGGTTACCTGACCATCTAGCAATAGCTTTAGTTATCCACGCACATGCTATAGTGGGTCTCTGGGACACCCCAGCAACCGTGTACAAGCATTTGAGTGTAGTCTCAATCTTGCGATCGGCCGTATCTTTCAGGGAGGCTGAACCAGGAACTGGCAACACTATTTTCCGTGACAGCCTGGACACTGATGCATCCACTATCTGTGGATTTTCTCATTTTTTCCTATCCTCCAGAGGAAAAGGAAAAGATGAGATTAACCTTTTAGGGATCTGAAATTTCTTATCAGGATTGACCCACGGTTCTTCAAACAGGGTATTCAATTCCTTTGACACAGGAAAAGTGACGGAGGATTTATTTTTTACATTAAAATAAGATTCCTCACACTCTTCCACTTTATTAGGAATCCACCACCCCTCAGCGTCAGAATCAGACTGCAGGATATGGGCCAGAGATCGCTTTTGTGCACAAATGTCAAGGGACTGAGACGCTTGTTTGGGGAGTGAGTCATAATCTCTAGTCATAATCTCATCCACAGACTGTCTTAAGTATTGCATCTCTTTCTCATGGCGGGACAATTTATTAGATATATTGGAAATCATTCCTTTAATGGAATCCAGCCACGCTGGTTCAGCCCTGCTAGCCTGAGAAGGTGCACTACACTAAGTACATAGTAGTGAACTCCCTGGGAAAGAGGAACACTCTTCCGTACATGAAACACACTCTTTGCCTGACATATTGTAAATGTGACAGCACACACAGGAAAGGTTAAAAGCACAATTAACCCACAAAGAGCCCTTCCAGGGAGACACAGAGGATATTTGGAGCCAGCACACAGTGCCCTTATTGCTAATATCAAGCTTAGCCTGGTCGTAGACTAAGTACCCAGATTGGGGACTTAGTACACTAATAATGGCTCCCCCTCTGCTATGACCCCCTGGTACCGCTGAGGTAATCTGGAGTCACACCGGAGGCGCTGCGCTTCCCTGTCAGTCAGCGTCTGTGTCCACTGCAGAGGGAAAATGGCGCTGGTGAGCTGCTGGATCCAGATCCGTTTTAAGACTTTGTTTGCCATTGTGGGTACTGTGTACAGTGTACTGAGACGCAGTTGTGTACTGAGTCTGGAGACGCAATGTGCCCCGGTGAGAGGCCATGCGTCTCCGTACCCTCATGCCGCCATTATGGCCGGCGACCCGCTAACTGGGATGCTGGCTTAGTACTCACCACTCTTCTTTCTTCTGGCTCTGTTAGGGGTGACGGCGTGCTGTGGGAATGTACGCTCGCTGTGGTGGGGCTTGCGAATAGTTCCCTCAGGAACTAGTGTCCTGTCAGCTGGGAACGGGACAAATTAACCCTTCAAGAGGTTGGGCCGTTCCCACCGCTAAGTCCCACGAAGCAGGCAGGCTGGTGTCATGCAGACCTGCCTGAAAATAACAAACAAAAATAAATGCAGAAAACTCTTCAGGAGCTTCCTTTAGCGTGACCGGCTCCTCCAGGCACATTTTCTAAACTATCAAATTCTTAAAGTGCCCAAGGCTCCTAGTTGACCCGTCTATACCCCATGGTACTAAATGGAACCCCAGTATCCTCTAGGGGGGTCATTCCAACCCAATCGCATGCTGCAGTTGTTTGCAGCAGTGCGATCAGGTCTGACCTGCGCATGCGCGTTGCTGCCCGGTGATGGCAAATGCCGGGCAGCGTGGGACCTTACGAAAAACGCGATTGCAGCGGCACTCGCAAGGAGATTGACAGCAAGAAGGCGTTTCTGGGCGGCAACTGACCGTTTTATGGGAGTCGTGGAAAATGCAGGCGGGTGTCTGACGTCAGTTCCGGGACCTGACAGGCTGAAGTGATCGCAGTGGCTGAGTAAGTTCAGAGCTACTCAGAAACTGCACAAAAACTTTTTGCACAGCTTCCCCGCACAAGCGATCGCACACTTGCTAAGCTAAAATATTCTCCCCCATAGGCGGCGACTATCTGATCGCATGGCTGCAAAAAACCGCTACCGTGCGATCAACTCTGAATGAGGGGCAAGGACGTAAGAGAAAGTATTTGTAGTGCCACGAGCTGCAAGACAAACGGGGACTGCTGTAGCCATTCAGCCAAAGGGCAAAATGAGAAGGGGCGTGACAGCTCCCCCTTACCACCCTCACAGAAAGAGGCTGAGGAGAAGAGCTGCTTCTACTACCAGGTAAGGGGGATGCCAGGGAGCGGCAGCGGACCCAGGCCGTTTAATTAGGCCTGGATCATTAGTATGCCTTCCAACATGACCCTCTCCAGGAGGGACAAAATGCTCTGCTCCTGGACTTTTCTCATAATTTATGATTGCTGGCACCTGTTTCGAACAGGTTAATGGATAAGAAAGGTATTTCTGCACAGGTGATGGCGAGCATAAATTAGGAGGGAAGTCCAGGAGTAGAGCATTCTGTCCCTCCTGGAGAGGGTCATGTTGGGAGGTATGCGTTAGTACCTGTTTCAGTTCCCTCTTGGCTGCCTGCTTATCATATGTTTTAGTTTTAGGAATACGGGCGTATTTTCTCTGTGGTATTGTGCTGCCACCTTGTGGTGAGATCCAAAACTGCAACTTCTTTATTGTATGTGCCTGTACCACACTGTCTAGTTGTTTATAGAGTATTTGTGTTTGACCTTTTGCACTCACTAAGTAATTGTTACATGTGGTGAGGTTTATATTTTCTCATGTGAGGGTAATTCTTTTCATATTTCCTGGTTTGTCGTTACTCTTGGTTTCAGTCCATGTCAAACCTGAGACAGACCCATTTCACAGTGCGGCTCCACCCTGGGTTACATTGCACCCGGGTGCAGTCTTTTTCTTCTGACGGCCTTGGAGATGATATAATCGCCATGCGCTGGGATTAGGCAAAAGCTGGGCCGACTAACTGCAGCAAGTGGGGGACTATTCAAAGCTGTCACTGGGGAGACGGGCAGGAAGAGTTTAAAGCCTCCCCATATGAAGCAGGGATGGGGTAAAAAATGGAATGGTCTGGACCATATGGGTAAATTATAATCTCTATAAACCCTTTCTGGATGGGACACTCCAGATACCTGAAGTTTTTCATTAGGAACGAAGCTTGTGGATTGGACTTCAGGTGCCGAAGATATTAGACTTCCATCCAGCAGGATCGGCAGGATCTGCTTAAACAGCTTCGGGTCAGAACCCCGCTTGTGGTTTTGCTAGCATGTAAGTGAATATCTCCCGTTACTTAATACTATAGATCTATATATTCTAGATATCTGAAAGGGGTACCACTGGCCTGTTTCTAGCTAGTCAGGGTCCAGAGATATCGGACTTCCAGCACCTGGTCCAGCTCCTTCCCTATCCTAAGTCCTCACTTGCTGGGTGGCGGTATTATATTTTCTTTGGTGGAATGTTCTGGCTCCTAAGAAATCCACCTAGAGTTCCGTAAACGAGATCTGTTTACACTGCCCCTTAACCCGGGTCCAACCCTGGTCGCTACCAGAGTTGGATTCCCGGGTAGTGACGAGGGTTATTTTTGAAGGAGCAGTTACCACTAAGCCACATACTGGGTTAGCACAGTAATAACCCGGGTTTTAGTGGCAGCAGAAAAGGGGTATAAGAATATACTGTTTGAAGTTTGTGAGTGCCTTCATCTGACTGGCACAAATTGTTACTTATAAATGGAGGTGGGCCGTGGAGCATGACGAAATTCCTCGAGTAGTCATCCCCATGCACAAATTTGCCTTTAGCCAACAAGGCTTATACCAATAAAAACTCTTTGGCCTCTCCTACGAACAGCTCTAACAATTCAGTGGGTTAGACTGGCCCCCCCACTCTGACAGGTTTATCTGTAGAGTCCATGCCTCTTGCAGATAAGGCAAGAGAAATTACCAAAACCATGATGTCTCTGACAGATAAGCATTTAGATGATATGAATGCAAAGTGAGATGAGACTCATCATACAGGTGATTCAAGGAAAGTAGATGATTTGGAGACCCGTCATAGACAGAATAGTCTCTGATTAATTCGCATTCCGGAGCCTGTTTCAGACGCCCAGGCCCAGCTCTATCATTTTCTGAGCGTAGATCTCGCTGCTGCTTTGGGTATCACAAGGGAGTTCTCTATGCCGCAAATTGATAGAAAACACAGATTGGGTGGTCCGGACAGTTGTCTGGTACAGGGCAGACCCAGGTCAGTGATCACAAACTTTTTAGATTGTAAGGGGAATTAAAAAAAAATATCTCTCAGTACCGCAGGGTACTCTCCCTTACAGTAAAGCAGGCCTGGCCAAACCGGTCCTCGAGATCTACCAACAGTTCACATTTTCCAGACCACCTATCTGGTGCACAGGTGTAGTCATTACGAATTAAGATGTGCTGCATTCATTTCTAACTGACAATTATACAGATCTCCAGGAGGCCTGGAAAACATGAACTGTTGGTAGATCTCGAGGACCGGTTTGGCCAGCCCTGCAGTAAAGGAACATCCTTATATTTCAGGATTTTTCAGCAGCAGTATCATAGAACGTAAGGCGTTCGCTGAGATTTGCCACTAGTTATACCATTGGGTTTGTATACAAATATGAATTAGGCCCTCTGTCCGTATGGTAGACAGTTCAGGCTCCAGATCAAGTGCTATGCTGTAAACCACTTTATTAATTATCTCCCTTTCACTGCAGAATGGGCGGTGCTTGGTCTACTGCTCGGGTAAGTAAAGGGGATAGGTGATAACTCCTGGCCATTAGCACAGCTGCCCGAAAAACAATACTGCAGGAATCGATCTCCCCCATCATTGTGCTTGTCTAGGCCCAAGCTTTTCTATTTCATCCGCATGGACTGGGTAGAGGCATCCCTGGAAAAGCAGTCTAAGGAGGAATGATTTTTTAGTATGTGGGAGAATTATTTCCACACTGTCTATTGAGGTCAGATGCCAAATTCACCACTGTCCACATAAAAAATGTCTATGTATCTATTATGCATGATTGATAATGATCCGCCTACTGCTGTTGATTTAAATACCGCTTGAGGGGTAGTTGTTGTGGGGTACCCCTGTGTGTGTGTTGGGGGTGGGGGGGGAGATTTGCTTTTTTTTTTAAGTTGTTTTGTTCCTATAACTTATCTCATCAATCTTGTTTAACTATTTGAACATGTCCTCACATAATTACTCTGTAATCTGTTTAACAACCTTGCTTTTGGGAGCATGGTTTTGGCTGTTACTTACACTGCTCACTTTTACATTTTCATGTATTTGACTATGTTTCCATCGAAAGTTATGATTTTTGTAACTCATCTGGATGGATCTATTGTATATACTGCAGTTCAACTTTGGATTGCTCTTTCTTACAGTAGCTATATACTTATTATATTCTGGATTCTGATACTGTTCTGTGATATAATATGTGTGTGCTCTAATGAATAAAGAAATGTTTAAAAAAAAACAACAACACAAGCCTCCTAGGTAACATCACACAATAACCATAATTCTCATAATTATATGATTGAATGCCAGTTTCCCCAAAAGTCTCAGCAGAGTCCCCAGAGTCATCAGAGGCAGTTACCCCAGTTTAATACCGTTCTTACCAGGATCTCAGGTAACCAATTCCAGCAGACTATTCAGGGTCCCGGCGACTTAGCCACTGCGCTTCACCAACATGGTGGTGATAACTGTGCCCTATCATCTGCAGCTTATAGGCTTATAGGTTCTGCTAGCATATCCAGTTCCTGCTGAAACACTTATGTAGTACTGCCAAACACACACAGCTTCTGGGAGCTTCCAGCAACACAGGATTTGGAAAGACTGTCACCCCTCTCCCAGCCCCTGTTCCCTTTTAAAACCAAACTGAAACATTTCACAGGGCCAGCAAAACAGGAAATTCAAGATGACCTGCTGGTAGATGTAGTCCTACTGGGTAGTAACTTTCAAAGAAGCAGGAACTAACAAAGGAGCATGCTGGGAGATGTAGTGAAACTGGACAGTGATTCTGAGAACACAAAAAGTCCCAGCACAACCGCTACCCAGAGAAGAGACCAACCAGACTGCCGGCCTCCATTTTCCAGGTTAGTAAACAAAAAGACACTCTCCACAACAGTCTAAACCCTCACAATGAAGACTAGAGAAATTTAGAAGAGAGTTACGCACTTTGAAGGCCACACTCATACTTACCACACTCATACAATGAATAAATGCCAAGGTTAAGATTGTCATAGGAAAAACAAATCCCAGTAGCTCCACCCTTAACTTCTGTAGTGTTTTGCCAAAGACTGCCCACCGCCGCACAAAGCGCAATTGTTGAGCAACCTTAAAAAAAAAAAATGGACTTGTGTTATTTCCACTCTCTTGTATACATTGCACAGTTCTGGTAAGATCCTAGTCGTACCTAAGAAACTAGTCTTACCTTTAGCATAACTAATAATAACAGGGTGGCAGACAGTGCCGCCTGTGTTCTTGACAGCAATGCTATATCATACAGGCTGATAAATGACCAAGGTTTTGCCTGAAATTGATCCATCCGATGCTTTGTTAGACAAATCCTGGCAACATGCACAATGCCTGTGGCTGCAGAGACCAGCCCTATAAGAATCCTTGTCCAATGGGGAGAGGAAGTTGAGTTCACATAACGGGCATTAACCATGGCAGCCAGTTCCGGACACAAGAAACAAAGAGCAGCACACAAGAGGGATAACTGGTGGGAGATCAAATAGCAATTGATTAGCTATACAGGTGAAACATAAGATAGCAACCATGTAAAGACACTCACAGCTAGTGCCATAGGCAGGTTGAGGCCATGTCTCAATTCCTGGATGTGGAATGGGAGGATGGAAAGTCTGGACGGGCTGATTCCATGAGGTGAGAGATCCAACTGGAGGACAGAGGAGATGTGAAGACGAACATCTTTGTGATACTGTGTGATTTCCAGTTGCAGTACACTGTAGATTATAAAAATATTCTTTATAGCGCTAAAGTTTTCCATACACATACGTATAAATAATGGAGAACACATGTTAACACACAGAAAATGCAGCCAGCCAGAGACGGCACAACTCGCTCAGAAAGGGTACGCAGTGCAGGGAGGCGTCGGGCTGAGAAGGCGCTCTTCCTGCTCTGCTACCCTGCTGTTGCTACCACTGCATCTGTCACACTGTATGACAGGCAGTGGCAAGCACAGCACTCAGTGTCAGCTTGGCTCTCCGGCTCCATCTTCCTCCCTCCTCCCCGCTGCACCTGTCAGGCTCTATGACAGGCAGCAGCGCCGGCAGCTTCAAGCTGATTTCCGTGTAAGTACTGCATACTCCCCCCTCTCTCCCCTCCTGTTGACATATGTGTAAGGCAGTGACGTGCGGTGGGGTGAGGCAGAGCCTTTCCTGTCATACTTACGTTTAAACCAGAGTTTTGACTGAATAAAATATATGAAAAATACTGATAATTTGTTTGAAATATCTTCTTTGCATCATTCTAATAATTTTTATAGCCCAAACTCTGGAGTAAAAAGTCTATGGCAGGTGAGGCAGTGCTCGCCTGTGTATCCTTTCTACACATCTCTGATCAAAACTCACTAGATTTCCAGGAGTTTATAATGCTGCACCTGTGTATAATGCCCACATGTACCCTTTGGCTCATATATTGCATGCAAATCTGGCTCTGGGGTTAGCCAGTGCCTCCTGAGCCATTTAGCTCACCGCACATCCCTGGTGTAAGGAGCACTACTTCTGTGGGCATTATGTGCGACACTACTACTGTGGGTGTTAATTGTAAGGGCCACTACTACTATTGTGGGCATTATGTATGGCACTACTACTGTGGGTATTATGTGTGGCGCTACTACTGTGGGTGTTATGTGTGGAGCTACTACTATGGGCATTATGTGTGGCACTACTACTGTGGGCATTATGTGTAAGGGGCACTACAACTGTGGGCATTATGTGTAAGGGGCACTACTACTGTGGGCATTATGTGTGGCATTATTACTGTGGGTGTTATGTGTGGAACTACTACTGTGGGCATTATGTGTGGCACTACTACTGTGGGTATTATGTGTAAGGGGCACTACTGTGAGCATTATATGTGGCAATAATACTGTTGGTGTTAAGTGTAAGAGGCACTACTACTGTGGGCATTATGTGTGACTGTAACAGTATGAAGAAAAAAAGACTCTTTTGTGGGCGCACTCTTTACTTTTAAATAATGTACGAAAGATTAGAGATAAATATAAGTATAAAATATAACTTTTATTTGTATCATAGAGTAAGAATCAGTCAGTGGTCAACAGAGTAACATTCAGATAATATAACAAAGTAGCTAGCACATAAATGCTGATACTTGATGAGGCAACAATGAAATAAACTGAATCATCAAATAATTAATAACAATTAAATGCTAATATTAGCATAATAAATTCCGACTGCCAAAATACAATAAGAGTGCCCTAAGAATTAAATCGTTTGGAAGACAGATAAGCTGCCAATGTGTGTAGGCCTCGCAATAGTCCAAATTAGGACAGTTGAAGCATAGAAGTGTTCTAGAGATTGAAGACTGTAGTATTCGTAGGATGAGTAAGATAGCAAGGTGAATCTGCTGTCAGTGTTAGACTCTGAGCAAAACGGACCAATGTGAGTTCTACTACACTGGGTCTTCCTCAATAGTCGCCCACTAGAGTACTGACCCAGCCCAACACTGATTAGCTTCCAAGATCAGACGGCTTTGGGCGTTTCCAGTGTGGTATGATCGTAGAAGAAAAACGAGCGATGACGGAGACTCAGGAATCACTGATGAGAGTTCACGAAATGTATAGTATGGAGGAAAAAGATGGATCTGCTGCCAATGTTAGACTGGGATAAACCCTGAATCAATGGTGAGAGTCCACGAAAGATAGATTAGAGTCAAAAGAAATGGGAAGCAGAAAACTTGCAAAAAAGAAGCCCTTAGGATAATTGGAAAGTTTGAAAATTAGTTTCCAATAAGCATTTCAAAGCAATAATTGCTGATAACAATTAATGGCATATAATGGAGAAACAGGCAAACACCTGTGCTGGCTATAGATAAACTAGATAAATTGTGGTCAGATTCTTCACAGCAGTGATAAAGATAACAGAGTATCCTAGGCTGAAAAAAGTACCCAAAATGTTTCTAATGCCAGATACAAGCAAGTATCGATAATTGAGCCAAAAGAGAGGATAACAATGTAATGAGTACTCAAGCTCTGAACCTATGAATACATATAATAAGTATGCAGAAATATCTTGCAAATTTAAACACAGTTAAATTGAGTATATGGCTTCAGATATAGCATTACTGAACAATTGAAGACTAATTAACATATTGCCATCAATCACGTTCTTTAATTGGACAAATAATGATTGATATAAATAATAATAGATGCCACTGAATACGTTATTGCCGAAGTTCAATTTATCTTTCAAAAAGATGGGGTAGATAAGCAATATTGAAATGCTGGAAAAGGAATAATAATTAATAAATAAATATACATGTATTGTAAAAGGAAGTGCAATTAATTTTACCAAATAGAGTGGATAAGCAATATGGAAAATGATGGGGAATGAATAAATATATAGATTGATGCTTCTCACAAAATATTCCAAGGGAGTAACAATTGATTGGATGGGGGATTTAAAAAAGAAGTGGAAAAGAATAGGAATTGAAATGCTGTGGGTAAAAAAACACAATGTACTGATATTACCCGTGGCAAATGTTGGATAAGGAATCCCAATCCTGATGTGTGAGGTCACTGTCACTGAAGGGGATGCCCGTGGTGACCGCGAAGAGAAGACACCAGTCACCGTCCTGTGCCCGTGGAAGACCTTAGCTGCCAGTAGTGAGGTAAAGTTCCGTTAATGAAGCAGCGGTTCTCCGTGGATGAAGGCGGAAGGTGCGGCCACGCTGGAGGAACCTGCAGCGCAGGCGGGTGTTCGTGCAGCAGTTGGTCTCGAATGTGGAGAGCAAGCAGCCGCAGGCATATGACTGGAGCGTGCAGCAATAGATCTCTAATATGGAGAGTGGGCAGCCGCAGGCATATGATGGGAGCAAGTACTTGAGGTGAAGGAGGAAGAACAGTCCGAGGCTGGAAACACTAGCAGCAGTTGGAGGATGATATTCCTGCGGGGCTGAGCAGAGCGCCGGGCAGCGGCGGGTGTGGGTGGATGTACGGCACTCAGGAGAGAGAAGGCAGTCGGAGGTCGGAAGACGCGTTTCACCCGTCAGCCGGGCTTGATCACTTCCTATTAGAGATCTATTGCATCTATTCCATATTAGAGATCTATTGCTGCAGCTCCCGTCATATGCCTGCGGCTGCTTGCTCTCCACATTCGAGACCGACTGCTGCACGAACACCCGCCTGCGCTGCAGGTTCCTCCAGCGTGGCCGCACCTTCCGCCTTCATCCACGGAGAACCGCTGCTTCATTAACGGAACTTTACCTCACTACTGGCAGCTAAGGTCTTCCACGGGCACAGGACGGTGACTGGTGTCTTCTCTTCGCGGTCACCACGGGCATCCCCTTCAGTGACAGTGACCTCACACATCAGGATTGGGATTCCTTATCCAACATTTGCCACGGGTAATATCAGTACATTGTGTTTTTTTACCCACAGCATTTCAATTCCTATTCTTTTCCACTTCTTTTTTAAATCCCCCATCCAATCAATTATTACTCCCTTGGAATATTTTGTGAGAAGCATCAATCTATATATTTATTCATTCCCCATCATTTTCCATATTGCTTATCCACTCTATTTGGTAAAATTAATTGCACTTCCTTTTACAATACATGTATATTTATTTATTAATTATTATTCCTTTTCCAGCATTTCAATATTGCTTATCTACCCCATCTTTTTGAAAGATAAATTGAACTTCGGCAATAACGTATTCAGTGGCATCTATTATTATTTATATCAATCATTATTTGTCCAATTAAAGAACGTGATTGATGCCAATATGTTAATTAGTCTTCAATTGTTCAGTAATGCTATATCTGAAGCCATTTACTCAATTTAACTGTGTTTAAATTTGCAAGATATCTCTGCATACTTATTATATGTATTCATAGGTTCAGAGCTTGAGTACTCATTACATTGTTATCCTCTCTTTTGGCTCAATTATCGATACTTGCTTGTATCTGGCATTAGAAACATTTTGGGTACTTTTTTCAGCCTAGGATACTTTGTTATCTTTATCACTGCTGTGAAGAATCTGACCACAATTTATCTAGTTTATCTATAGCCAGCACAGGTGTTTGCCTGTTTCTCCATTATATGCCATTAATTGTTATCAGCAATTATTGCTTTGAAATGCTTATTGGAAACTAATTTTCAAACTTTCCAATTATCCTAAGGGCTTCTTTTTTGCAAGTCTTCTGCTTCCCATTTATTTTGACTCTAATCTATCTTTTCGTGGACTCTCACCATTGATTCAGGGTTTATCCCTGTCTAACATTGGCAGCAGATCCATCTTTTTCCTCCATACTATACATTTCGTGAACTCTCATCAGTGATTCCGGAGTCTCCGTCATCGCTCGTTTTTCTTCTACGATCATACCACACTGGAAACGCCCAAAGCCGTCTGATCTTGGAAGCTAATCAGTGTTGGGCTGGGTCAGTACTCTAGTGGGTGACCATTGAGGAAGACCCAGTGTAGTAGAACTCACATTGGTCCGTTTTGCTCAGAGTCTAACACTGACAGCAGATTCACCTTGCTATCTTACTCATCCTACGAATACTACAGTCTTTAATCTCTAGAACACTTCTATGCTTCAACTGTCCTAATTTGGACTATTGCGGGGCCTACACACATTGGCAGCTTATCTGTCTTCCAAACTATTTAATTCTTAGGGCACTCTTATTGTATTTTGGCAGTCGGAATGTTATTATGCTAATATTAGCATTTAATTGTTATTAATTATTTGATGATTCAGTTTATTTCATTGTTGCCTCATCAAGTATCAGCATTTATTTGCTAGCTACTTTGTTACATTATTTGAATGTCACTCTGTTGACCACTGACTGATTCTTACTCTATGATACAAATAAAAGTTATATTTTATACTTATATTTGTCTCTAATCTTTCATACATTATTTAAAAGTAAAGAGTGCGCCCACAAAAGAGTCTCTTTTTTTCTTCATACTGTTGTTGTTAGCATGCCCATTGACTCAGGGTGCACCACCAAATTATGATTAGAAAACCACGTTTTCTTTGTACTCGTTATTTTGGTCAAATAAATTGATACTTTATATTTATTATACACTGGTGCGGTATCTCTCCAAATACATTATGTCTGACTGTACTACTGTGGGCATTTTGTGCGGCACTACTACTGTGGGCATTATGTGTAAGGGGAACTACTACTGTGGGCATTGTGTATAAGAGGCACTACTGTGTAGCGTAACGTGACTATAGGGCACTACTGTGTGACAACGTGAATAAGGAGTAATACTGTGTGTCGTAATGTAAATTAGAGGAGCTACTGTGTGTAGTAACGTGAGTAAGGTAGACTACTATGTAGTGTAATATGAATCAGGGGTACTACATGCGGTGTAATGTGAATAAGATTGTGCTACTGTGTGGTGTGATTTGAATTGGTACTATTGTGTGGCCATGCCCCTTCCTTGTCGGACCACACCCCTTTGTGCGAGCACTGTCTCTTTATTACGTATGGTAGGGCACAAATTTATGGTTTGCTGAGGGCACTGAACGGGTGTGGATCATTAGATCGACAGTGTCTAGGTCGACAATGTTTAGGTCAACCACTATAGGTCGACAGTCACTAGGTCGACAGGGTTGGAAGGTCGACAGGGTTTCTAGGTCAACATGTGCTAAGTCGACGGGTCAAAAGGTCGACATGAGTTTTTTTGGGATTTTGTGTCGTTTTCTTTGTAGAGTTATCGGGAACTCCAATTAGTGCACCGTGTCCCCTTGCATGGCTCGCTTTCGCTTGCCATGCTTCGGGCAATCGTAGTCCACGTGGATCGTTAAGTATGAAAAAGTTCAAAAAAATGTGAAAAACTCATGTTGACCTTTTGAACTGTCGATCTAGCACATGTCGACCTAGAAACCCTGGCGACCTTCCAAACCTGTCAACATAGTGACTGTCAACCTATAGTGGTCGACCTAAACATTCCTAGACAGTGTCGATCTTCAGACCGGATCCCCACTGAACACCCTAGCACCGGCACTGCAGCCAGCTATAGAGTTTCCTAAGCTATTAAAATCATCATGCTCAGCCCCACCAGTATGCATGTTAGTAAAGTTTTCATATGTGGTTATAGAGAACAGTGGAAACCAGTAGATAAACCATGCCCTAAAACAAGTACATTAACAGTCTAAATATTTCTAAAATACACAGCGCTTTATGATAATACCACCAAGAAATCTGTTAATTACTACCCATAATTGATTAAAAAAACACACCTAATCTCTACTGCTCCCACCGGTGGTACTGTTCCACCAATTACCAAAAACCACAAAATATATTTAAACAAGGGAGCGCTAAGAACAGGGTCAGTTTAAATCACACATTTATTACAATCCACATATAAACAGCAAATAAAATCAAGGATAATATCCGGATATTAAAAACAATATAGTGCACTCTTTATTTAGTCCCATGCCCTGAGCTCGAATTAGTAATTGTCTATTCACACAGATAGATCCGTACAATCTCCACTGGTACGCATTAATTGTGTCCAATTGTAACCATGCTGTCTTGATAATTAATTGGCTTTAAACAAGGCAACCTTCTTATTATTTGTATCCAGCAAATATGTATCAGTCACTGGAAGGCTCCTTAATAGATAGCAGTAGTGGGAGAGCGCTGTGTAGTAAATGGATGCACAGCGGTATGCTACGACCCCTACGTCCCAGCCGCAGCACGTCTTTTGAAAGGTTACTCACAGCCGCCTCTGCTTCCCTCGGGGTGCAGACCGTTTTGCACTTGGTCCTGCTGTTGCTTTATCCCCGGTCAGGTTTCCATTGCGCTGCGTGCGGTAGTGGGATCCGTTCGTGAAAGAGCTCTGGGCACCGGAATCCAAGTAGTGAACGCCCCTCTTACGCGTTTCTCCGCCCACGGGGCCAGCGGTTTCCTCAGAGAGTTAACTCTCTGAGGAAACCGCTGGCCCCGTGGGCGGAGAAACGCGTAAGAGGGGCGTTCACTACTTGGATTCCGGTGCCCGGAGCTCTTTCACGAACGGATCCCACTACCGCACGCAGCGCAATGGAAACCTGACCGGGGATAAAGCAACAGCAGGACCAAGTGCAAAACGGTCTGCACCCCGAGGGAAGCAGAGGCGGCTGTGAGTAACCTTTCAAAAGACGTGCTGCGGCTGGGACGTAGGGGTCGTAGCATACCGCTGTGCATCCATTTACTACACAGCGCTCTCCCACTACTGCTATCTATTAAGGAGCCTTCCAGTGACTGATACATATTTGCTGGATACAAATAATAAGAAGGTTGCCTTGTTTAAAGCCAATTAATTATCAAGACAGCATGGTTACAATTGGACACAATTAATGCGTACCAGTGGAGATTGTACGGATCTATCTGTGTGAATAGACAATTACTAATTCGAGCTCAGGGCATGGGACTAAATAAAGAGTGCACTATATTGTTTTTAATATCCGGATATTATCCTTGATTTTATTTGCTGTTTATATGTGGATTGTAATAAATGTGTGATTTAAACTGACCCTGTTCTTAGCGCTCCCTTGTTTAAATATATTTTGAAGTACATTAACAGCACTTTGCAGTAAGCAAATAACATTAACCCTACACATATTCAGTAGTATAACCTGACACTGATACCCCCCATTAGCTTTTATTTATATTGTGAGGAGCCAGGGCTTAAAACATTTTCCTATATCTCAGCTATGGTGTTTTATCCTAGTGATAAACTCAGGACTAAAAAAAAAAACGACTTTTTTAACCCCATACCAGATACAGAGGGGTAAATGTAATAGCCTGTGCACTGCACGCATCTTAACAACCAGTTTGTAAGTATAAATAGATTTTAAATATGCTATTTTTTCACAGTTTTCCAAAACGCGCCATTTACAACTTGTCAAAATCTGGAGAGCAAGTAGTTGATACAGCAAGTTGGTAGATACTGTACTTCTGATGGATCCAGTTTATATTGTTCAGGGCTCGGATGGTTTTCTGCATCTTTTCCAATGTGTTACCAAGTTCCTGACATGGATTCTGCTGGCAACTATAAATTGCAATATGTACAGTAGTTAGTACTGTATATTGAGAAGCTTTATTTATTACAAGCAGTACAGAATATGTGTACAATGGAAAAAATTGGTTAAAGACACATTTTATGATCAGATCCCTATTGCAAGGCACACCACGCATGAGGAATACATTTGGCTGTGCTAAATACAGTATATTTACACATTCATGTATAGAGAACTATGTGAACAGCTGAACATGCAATATAGATCATACTCTGGTACACTGTTATTTAGACAAATGGTCAGCATGGTTACCCAGCGGAAAGGATACCGGCACTCACAATACTGACGCCAGCAACCCGATCTTTGAAATCCATTTAAAACCAGGTTATGCATGTTCCTTCTAGTACACTCGTACCTCTTGAGTAGGAAAAAAAAACCTCTACTCTTCCAGATTACCAAAAATCCATCCTCCCTATGGAATTAGAGGTGTGGCATCATCTCCAGGTCTTCTTTTTCAGTAGGGCTAGTTTACTAGTTAAAATATCTCCTTCAATTACTTTCCCTTCTGCTTACTTTAGACAATACCACAAAGATTAATTGGCCATTTAGGAATTTTATTTGAAGTCACAAACACCATAAAATTGGTCTTATTTGATTGCAACAAGCAAAATCCAGCCAGGGCATTACCTTTCCTAACGTCACGCACTACAATCATGCGGCCCTACTGAGTCATCTTTGATTACCAGATTCAACCGTATACTAGACAAGTAAGAAATATGATTCCGCACCAGTCCTATCAAATTCAAATAGTATTTTAGGTACCAGAATTAAATTCATCTGAAGAGTAAATCTCTCATAAAACACTTGGTGGTGCACCCAGAGTCAGAAGGGAATGAGATCGAAATTTATGTTACAGAAGACTCTTGTGTGGGTGCACTCTTATTGTGTTTGCTTAAATCAGGTAAATTTAAAACATAACTTTTAATAATTTGGATTAATATACATATAAGCCCCACTACTCCACCGTAGGATTGATATACAAAATACAAACATACAAAAAGAACAAATAGGTTTAGTAATAATAAAATAAAATTATGTTCTGGTTAGTCTATTCCATATTAGACTGGCTGGGAGATGTGGACACTATGGTTCAATCTCTAAAACCGGCCATACCAGCACAAGCAAAGCTTGTTTTATGAGACCTAATAAGGTCAAAAAGAGGGGGCCGGATCTTTTGTACCAGGAGTACACACATCCACTAGTATTCTAAATGAGTTAATGTACGTGTATTTGAACCTCACAGTGCCCAATTGTTTCCTCTGCATACATGTCAGTTGGGTGTGGTTCAATAGATCTACAGTAAAAAGACAGACAGTTAATAGGTCGACCCGAAGTAGTAGACATGCAAGAGATTGACAGAAGAATGGTCAACAGGTGCAAAAAGGTCGACACATTTTGTATGTTTCACCATATCTGAGCCAAATTAGTGGAAATGTGTACCCTCACGGCCTAGCCTCGCTCACCAAGCTTTGGGCAAGGTGCCTTGCTCTGCTGCTGCTGCACTCGGCACAGGTTACTTTTACCAGTCGAAGTCCATGTGAATGGTACATAATGAAAAAGTTTACTCTTTTTTTTTAAAGACTTCTCGATCATATGTGTGTTGATTATTATCATGTCAACCTAAAGCGCTGTCTACCTTTTACGTGTCGATCTTTTCCATGTCAACCAATCAGGGTCGACCTATTGCCTTTCTATCCTTTTAAGATCTATCAACTGGATACTATGTCGGTCATACAGTTTTTCCTTTTAAGAGATTCTGGGTCTATGTACTAAACCTTGGTGAGAAATAAAGTGGATGGAGATAAGGTACCAACCAACTAACTCCTAACTGTCATTTTTTAAACACAGCCTGTGAATTGGCAGTTAGGAGCTGATTGGCTGGTACTTTATCTCAGTCCCCTTTATCTCTCTCCAAGGATTACTTCATAGACCCCAGAATAATTCAGCATAAAAAGAATTCAGAATTACAGAAAATAAATGTAAAAGATTACTTTCAAAATATTTTGGGGCAACGAACACATACTCAGGTGCATTTTATATTGTGTCTCATCAGAAGCTAGCATTGGTATGTAATATGAGGCCTATACTAATTATCCTTGTTAGCATACCCAGAGTGGTCATGCTCATGTGTAAAGTTTGGTCCCAATGTAAAGTTGGAGCAGATTTCTGGATATACCCAGCCAGTGGCAGAAGAGCTGAGTGGCATCTTCTTCAAAGAATCTGACTGCGAGTGTAAGATGGGAAACCAACCTGAAATAAGATAAGATATCATATGTTTGCTATCTCCTTCATAAAATAAAAGCTCTTAAAAAATAGAGTAACATTGGGTATTTATTGCCACAAAATGTATAAACATCACCTGATGAACTCAAAGGCAAAACATTAAGCTGGCACAAACGTGGAGATCCCAGCAAGGTCAGTCGAGGGTTACTGTAAAGGTGATCAGGTAATGTACTATCTAGCCAGTGCCATAAGTCAGAGATGCTGCAAATACAAATCAGAAAATCATGTTTCTTGAGCTTATAATAATGGCATCTTTCCACACACCTCTAACACATGGTCACATCTGGACTTTACCTTCTGATTGTAGTAAAGTTCATCTCAGCTCCAGCTGCAGCCCTGGTAACAGATTGTTTTATTGCTGTGTGAAGGAGCCGGTTGTTGTTGTCATGAAAACTGCTTTGAAAATTCATCAGCAGGACCAGCAGAAAGAAAACCATGTAACCTGTACAGCTCTACACATAAAGCATACTTTAATTACACCCACAGGTAACTGTTGTACATGCAATATTTGATAAATATTCTCATTAGTTATGTTGTTGTTATTATTATTATTTATTTATTACCAGTTATTTATATAGCACACACATATTCCGCAGCGCTTTACAGAGAATATTTGGCCATTCACATCAGTCCCTGCCCCAGTGGAGTTTACAATCTATATTCCCTATCACATGTACAGGCACACACAGTCATGCTAGGGTTAATTTTTTGTTGGGATCCAATTAACCTACCTGTATATTTTTGGATTGTGGGAGGAAACCGGAGTACCCGGAGGAAACCCACGCAAGTACGGGGAGAATATACAAACTCCACACAGTTAGAGCCATGGTGGTAATCGTACCCATGACCTCAGTGCTGTGAGGCAGTAATGCTAACCATTACACCATCCGTACTGCCTACACTTAATAATATATAATGCTTTAATACCTGCATTTTGTATTGCATTCCTGTAAATTCTCACTTTTACACAGTATCAAGTCTATAGAATGCCTACCATGACCTTGCGCTTACAGAATCCACTTGCCGAGTGCTCGCCCATATCAGCCCCTTTTCCCCAAATTACAACTGTTCACAGATACTCGGCGTCTGTCAGGACTTTAAATCTAAATAATGTAAGTTCAAGATCACAGACACATATATTTGAACAGGACACCTCAGTGGCTATTACAACTATGGGGGTAATTCCAAGTTGATCGCAGCAGGAAATCTTTTAGCAGTTGGACAAAACCATGTGCACTGCAGGGGAGGCAGATATAACATGTGCAGAGAGAGTTAGATTTGGGTGGGTTATTTTGTTTCTGTGCAGGGTAAATACTGGCTGCTTTATTTTTACACTGCAATTTAGATTGCAGATTGAACTCACCACACCCAAATCTAACTCTCTCTGCACATGTTATATCTGCCTCCCCTGAAGTGCACATGGTTTTGTCCAACTGCTAAAAAATTTCCTGCTGCGATCAACTTGGAATTACCCCCAATATACAGAAAACAGCATGCCAGATCTTCAGCATAGCAAGGGCAATCTCTCACTAAAGAGTATGCTTGCCAGTTTTCCCAAACAGAACAAATAAATTCATTGCTGGACAGTTCTCTCAAATAATAGTCTTTACCACAAAAAAGAATTGATGAGAAGTAACATTTTTCTTTTTGCCTTGTATGGAAATATTGCACAGTTCTTTCATATACAACAAGTTTATTGCATAAATGCTTTACTGAACAATTATTTCAAATAAGTCTTTTCCACAATAGAAAATTTATAAAAGTATCATGTTTTCTGCATGCATAAGTAAATGCCTTGTAGAAGTATGCTGCACAGTTCTTTCCAATAGCACACGTATATCTCACAGCAGATATCTGCAAACAGCTAATGTATTTCCAAAACAGCACAAGTACACTATGTAGACAAAAGTGATTGGACACTGATAGAAAATAGATCACCAAGATTGTATTGATGTCATTACGTTGTAGGTCCACCATGTGCAGTGATTACTGCAAACATCCTTCTTGGCAAACTTTCCAAAAGTTCCTGGACAACAGTAGGGGGGTATGTTTTCCCATCCTGACTTAAGTACAGTGAACAATTGTGGCACTGAAGGTCAAGTCACTCTAAAATGCACCCATCACTCCAATTCATCCCAGAGGTTCTCAGTGGGGTTAAGATCTGGACTCTGAGCTGGCCAGTCCAGCATCGCCCTGGAAAAGTGTCATTGGGCAGCCTATGAGGATCCCCTTTTAAAAATTGGTTAGCTACTTCCGGCAAGCCATTTTGTTAGCAACTGATCTAATTAGTGCCTGTTTTATACCTTCACAAACATGTCTGCTGCAGGAGCACACCATTTTGCTTGCGCATGGGGGTGAGGTGTCCAATCACTATTGTGTACATAGTGCAATATGCACAGCAGCAAGCTATTGAGTAGATCTTCAGAATACTCCAATTTAATAGCACTATAAAGAAATACGCCACAGTTATTTTCAATAGGCACAAATCATTAGATCTGTAGCAAGATACTTAGCAGATCCAAGTTAGATTCACCATAACTAAAAATCTGCAGTTAACAGGCTTTCCAAATGATATAGGCAAATGAACTTCACTTAGCAGCTCAGAACAAGAATCCATCTATGCATCAGGGCGGGTGGTCTACTGTATGCCGAATGTCGGGATCCCGGCACACAGTATACCGGCACCGGAATCCCGACACCCGGCATACCGACAACTATTCTCCCTCGTGGGGGTCCACGACCCCCCTGGAGGGAGAATAAAATAGTGTGGTGCGCGTAGCACGCCACCGTGCCCGCAGCCTGGCGAGCGCAGCGAGCCCGCAAGGGGCTCCTTTGCGCTCGCCACCCTGTCGGTATGCCGGCGGTCAGGCTCCCGGCGCCGGTATGCTGGTCACCGGGAGCCCGAGCGCCAGCACACCGTACGACACCCATCAGGACAATACAGGATCACACTTATAAGAACCAACAACAAAGAGTCTTTGAAGAATCCCTATAGAAGCTTAACATCCAATCAGCACTAGGCAAAGAACGATTTTAACTCCAGCTGCAGCAACTAGGAGTCAGAAAAAGCCCAGCACAATGAGACCTACAGTAGTCTGCACAAAAGAAGATGATTAGAGCTCACAGAACTATACAGGGGGAATGGGTCTAGACTGCACACTCTAGTGGTTGGAATGAGATGTGCTATCTGCTGAGATTTTATAGTACTACAAGAGAAGGATTGGGTGCTGATTGCATAGTGCATCTGCACCCATTCCTTCTTTTGTAGCTCACAGAGCTAAACTGACCATAATCTACTAAACTGTGCTTATTGCAGATTATAACTTCTTTTTTCCCTTACTGCTTCTAAATTTCTCGCTTTATCCTTATCTTTTTTTTTTATCTTTTCATTAATTCCTCCCAAAAGAACAAATTTAGATTTAGGTGGAGTCCCATAATGTATGCTATCAGTATATACTGTATATACTTTCATGTCTGTGTTGGTCTAGTGATACACTCCTACTATCATTATTGTGTGTACTCACTCACTCGTGATCCATAGCCGACCCTCCATGCACACTGTCTTCTGCTCTATACTCTACATTGCTTACTACATAACGCAGAAACACATTTCCCCACACATTGTTTGATTTCTCTCCATTTTTTGTTTCCCAGTAAAACTGAAATGTTATCTTCTTTTCATGCTATTTTCTAGCTTCTTTCAAATGCATTAAGTGCTCCTATTTTCTGCTCTGCCTTCTGACTAAACAGTCCAGCAATCATTTGGGTGTCTGAATGAAAAAGTTCAGAAATACTTGCAGATTCTTATGTAAATGTCATCAGTCTCTGTCACATGTCAATACTACTTTGCTTCTGTGATATAATGACCTCAATAATCTTATCTTGGTTCTTGTCCATGTTCTCTGTCTATTCCAGTCTTGCTTCCACTTTTAGAGATATATAGGTCCCTTCTCTTCTTCTTGATTGTCCTTCAGCGTATTAATCTATAGGCATAGCTTTCATCCCCGTCTCTATGCTGATAACACGCAACTTCTTCCTGTGAGGTTTTATCCTTTCTGATTATTCCCATAATTTTCCTTCAGAAGACTTTTCAACCCTATTTCTAGAAGCTCTCTCCCTCAAACTTCACAAGCCTCCGTTACAATACTACTGGCTTCTTACCTCTCATCAATTTTTCTACACCTGAAATTTCCATTTTCTGTTTAATTCATAAGCTTAAATCCTACCCTTTGTATCTATTCTAATATTTAAAACTGCTTGGTGTGGGCTGCCGCTGCCCACAGCTGCTGGTATCAGCTTCATGGGTGCTCTAATCCCGATTGATCACTCCGGCTGCTGGTGGCCCACCGGGTACTTCCCTACAGCCTGTCTCCTCAGTACCCAATGGGCCTAATTCAGACTGGATCGCTGCAGCGGCAGTAATCGCAGTCTGAAGCCCTTTGGGGAGTGCGGGCGCACCCTGGAAGGCCCAGTGAGATGCTAAAAACATCTCAGGGCTGCGATCTCCTCTGCCTGATTGACAGGCAGAGGTGGTTGCGGGGCAGGAGGGGGTATGCCAACACCGTTAGAATGCCGTTGGTGGGGCACGGTCCAGACAACCCAAGCGTGTCCAGCCTGTTGCGGGGGCGGGCTGCGGCGGCTGCATGATGTCACACGCAGCTGTTGCGACCCAGAATGCAGTGGGTAGCCACCTGCCAGCGCAGCTAGGCTGCACAGGCAGGGAGCTTCTCGGCAGGTGCAAAAGTTTTTTGCACTTGTGCGGGAGCGCAGGGCCTGACATGCGGGACGGACTAGCCCTGTGCTGGGCGTCCCCCCACATGACAGAGTAACTGATTGTAGATGTGCTAAATTTAGCGCATTTCATGCCATCTCAGCCCATGGCAACTGGAGCTTAAGTAACATAAAATGCATTCTATAAAATTATACTTAGCAGCTGATTGGTTGCCATGAGCAAATTCTCCACTGGCTCACTTCTCCATGAATAGACTCCAATTATTATTACCAGCTTCTTTCTACTGCAGCTATTCTTCCTTACCCAGCTGTCGCTTAACACTGATGGAAGGGCTCCTGTTGCTGCCTGACCTATGCTGCCCCAGTGCTCACCAGGATCCTGGTAAGTTGGACCACTCACCTGGAAGACTGTCTCGGCTGTGAGTAGTGACTGTGTGCATGGTAGAACTGTCTTGCTTTGGCTTGTAGCATCCTCCCTTGCTGTGTGGCTGGGATCTGTAGTGCCACAGCTTTGTGACACTGTTGGCTGTGTGTCCTAGCCTCCTGCATTACCTCCTTCATACAGAACCCTCATAGGTAGCCTGCTCACCCATGGGACACTGTGCTCCACCACCTTGTGACCATGTGGCTGCCTTCCAGCTGCTCAGTACTCTCCTGCTGCAGCCTACCCACCTGAATTAGTGCTTCCACAAGATTGTGTCTTGTGTCACCATGGAATTGGGACCCTCCACGATGCCTCAGAGGCTGTATAACCTCTCCTCTACTACCTGCATCATAAAGTGCCCCTGCTGCCTGGGACTTCTGCATTCCAGTTTACAGTTTGAATCTACTATCTGGTGGTGAGTGCTTTCTCTCATCATCCTCCTCTGGTGCTACCAAGACCAGTTCTGTCACAGCAATGCACCATTGCCTGCCTACACCAAATACATCACAACTGGGGGAGGCACAGATGCAGACTTCGCTGTGTGGTCACCACTTCTATTTGGCTTCCGTTTTACAATTTATAGCTCCCATGCTCCAAAGAACTCCTAGACCTTCAGTGAGTGAGATCTCTCCATCTTTCTCGGATTCTCTCTTCAGTAATACAGTTGTTTTCAATGTCCTAGAAATAGTGGCAGCTATACTGTCCTCGGACTCGCATTCCTTTTCTCTGGTCTGCCGTTATTTGAATTATCTACTCCATTTCCTGCCTCTCCTTTCCTGGTATTATCCATTAAGTGATTGAGATGTAGCATCTCTCTAATTGTGCCAACCACCCGAAATTGCTCTCCAGTTTTTAAACAGCCAGTTTTGTGTTCACAGTACACTAGCCATCGCTATGCACAAATCTGGTTCCAGAATTAGACAAGGCACATAATCTGGCATTCTATAACACCTATACAGGCTCTTTTTCACCTTCTGTCTCCCCCTCAGCACCACCTACAATGATACTCATAGGCCCCTCTGTTCTGTGGACTCACTTGCTACTAAGGATGACCCGAGGGCCATGATTTCCTAAATAAAGGACTCATTCAAAGCCGAGTTTGAAAGATTGACCTATACAACAAGGCATAGTGAGCTTTGCCCAACAGACTGCTGGAATTCAAAAATGTATTCCTCCTGAATAAAAATGATCTTAAAAATGGAGAACAACCTTTGGATCTGAACTGTTCCGGAAACCGTTACTACACAATATCTGGAAGCCTATGTTCACTCATTGGGGGTAATTCCAAGTTGATCGCAGCAGGATTTTTTTTTAGCAGTTGGGCAAAACCATGTGCACTGCAGGGGAGGCAGATATAACATGTGCAGATAGAGTTAGATTTGGATGGGTTATTTTATTTCTGTGCAGGGTAAATACTGGCTGCTTTATTTTTACACTGCAAATTAGATTGCCGATTGAACACACCACAGGGGTCATTCCGAGTTGTTCGGTCGTTGCCGATTTTCGCTATATTGTGATTAGTCGCTTACTGCGCATGCGCAAGGTTCGCAGAGCGCATGCGCTTAGTTATTTTACACAAAAAGGATTTTGGTACTTACCGATAAATCCATTTCTCTGAATCCTCTAGGGGACACTGGAGTCCTATACAGTAGGGGTGTGAAGCTTGCAACCGGAGGTGTGGCACAATCTAAAATTAGCATTGTCTGCACAGCCTACTCCTCCCCCTTCACATCCCTCCTCCCTCAGTTTGGAAAATTTGACTGAGAGAATAGGACATGATACTATAGCACATGGCGAGGAACCGAACCGTACAACATACCAAACAGCATCCAAGAAACTCTTAACCGAAAAACTAACGCTGTTTGTACGAACTGTTTGAACAAGAACTTTGAACACAGCAGGCCGACAGCACCGAGGCGGGCGTCCAGTGTCCCCTAGAGGATTCAGAGAAATGGATTTATCGGTAAGTACCAAAATCCTCTTTTCTCTTTCATCCACTAGGGCAGTGGTTCCCAAACTTTTTTTAATCACAGCGCCCTTGAGCATCAGAATTTTGTTCATGGCGCCCCTAGGTCAAAAGTTTCTTATTGAGAAATTTAGAATGAAATATTACATTAAGTAAAATGTGCTCATGTGTCATCCTTAGGTTCAGTTATGTGGTGAGGGACAAGATTTGCTTCTGTTTGGCCACATAGTTTATGATTAGAAGCCACTAGCACTGGTTTTGCCTTATACATTGACAATGAATTGGTCCTGGACCACCAACCCAAGGCACCCCTGCAAGTGTCCTGAGGCACCCCAGGGTGCCACGGCACACAGTTTGGGAACCACTGCACTAGGGGACACTGGAGTCCTATACAGTAGGGGACGTCCCAAAGTTATCCCCCAGGGAGGGAGTGCTGTCGGTGGCCTGCAAAACTAAACGTCCGAACTTAGAGTCTCCGGATGCAAAGGTATCAAACTTGTAAAATTTCGCGAACGTGTGGGCTGAGGACCACGTCGCCGCTCTGCAAAGTTGAGTAGTGGAAACACCTCTGGCAGCCGCCCATGAGGCACCCACTGATCGGGTGGTATGAGCACCCTTCTGAACCTGAACCTGTCTGCCACAGGAAATATAAGCTTGCCGAATGGCAACACGAATCCATCTAGACAAAGACTGCTTAGATGCTGGCCAACCCTTCTTTGGCCCATCATAAAGAACAAACAAATGGTCCGGCTTTCTGAAGGACGGCGTAACATGTACGTACACCCGTAAAGCTCGGACAACATCCAAGGACACTTCCCCATCTGCGAGACCCTGGAAAGATCGGACCACAATTGGCTGGTTTTCTGGAAACCCCGAGACAACCCTAGGCAGGAAATCTGCTCTTGTACAGGGTTCTGCCCTATCCTCATGAAAAATTAAAAAGGGACTCGTACACGATAAGGCTCCCAACTCAGAAACCCGCCTGGCCGAAGCCAAGGCAAGCAATAATGTGACCTTCCAAGAAAGATATTTCAGGTCTGTTCTTGTTAACGGCTCAAAAGTTGGTGATCTCAAAAATTCCAACACCAAATTTAAGTCCCATGGCGCAGAGGGAGGACGAAAAGGGGATTGGATCCTCAGAACTCCCTGTAAAAAGGTTTGAACCTCTGGCAAAGATGCTAACCGCTGATGAAATAGGATGGAGAGAGCCGAAATTTGAACCTTCAGAGAGCCCAGCCTCAGTCCTACCTCTAGACCGGCCTAAAGGAAAAGTAGAAGTCTGGATAAGTGGAAGTTCGTCGAATTCCACCCACGTTCTTGACACCAATCCATGTATCTCTTCCAAATCCTGGAGTAGTGCATGGTAGAGATGAGCGGGTTCGGTTTCTCTGAAACCGAACCCGCACGAACTTCATGTTTTTTTCACGGGTCCGAGCAGACTCGGATCCTCCCGCCTTGCTCGGTTAACCCGAGCGCGCCCGAACGTCATCATGACGCTGTCAGATTCTCGCGAGACTCGGATTCTATATAAGGAGCCGCGCGTCGCCGCCATTTTCACACGTGCATTGAGATTGATAGGGAGAGGACGTGGCTGGCGTCCTCTCCATTAGAAATTAGATTAGAAGAGAGAGAGAGATTGTGCAGAGTCAGACAGAGTTTACCACAGTGACCAGTGCAGTTGTTGTTAGTTAACTTTTATTTATTTTAATATATCCGTTCTCTGCTATATCCGTTCTCTGCCTGAAAAAAAACGATACACAGCAGCAGCCAGTCACACAGTGTGACTCAGTCTGTGTGCACTCAGCTCAGCCCAGTGTGCTGCACATCAATGTATAAAAGGCAAAGCTTATAATAATTGTGGGGGAGACTGGGGAGCACTGCAGGTTGTTATAGCAGGAGCCCCCAGGAGTACATAATATTATATTAATTTAAAATTAAACAGTGCACACTTTTGCTGCAGGAGTGCCACTGCCAGTGTGACTAGTGGTGACCAGTGCCTGACCACCAGTATAGTAGTATATTGTTGTATGTATTGTATACTATCTCTTTATCAACCAGTCTATATTAGCAGCAGACACAGTACAGTGCGGTAGTTCACGGCTGTGGCTACCTCTGTGTCGGCAGTCGGAACTCGGCAGGCAGTCCGTCCATCCATAATTGTATTACAATATATACCACCTAACCGTGGTATTTTTTTTTCTCTCTTTATACCGTCGTCATAGTGTCATACTAGTTGTTACGAGTATACTACTATCTCTTTATCAACCAGTGTACAGTGCGGTAGTTCACGGCTGTGGCTACCTCTGTGTCGGCAGTCGGCAGGCAGTCCGTCCATCCATAATTGTATTATTATTATAATATATACCACCTAACCGTGGTTTTTTTTTCATTCTTTATACCGTCATAGTGTCATACTAGTTGTTACGAGTATACTACTATCTCTTTATCAACCAGTGTACAGTGCGGTAGTTCACGGCTGTGGCTACCTCTGTGTCGGCAGTCGGCAGGCAGTCCGTCCATCCATAATTGTATTATTATTATAATATATACCACCTAACCGTGGTTTTTTTTTCATTCTTTATACCGTCATAGTGTCATACTAGTTGTTACGAGTATACTACTATCTCTTTATCAACCAGTGTACAGTGCGGTAGTTCACGGCTGTGGCTACCTCTGTGTCGGCAGTCGGCAGGCAGTCCGTCCATCCATAATTGTATTATTATTATAATATATACCACCTAACCGTGGTTTTTTTTTCATTCTTTATACCGTCATAGTGTCATACTAGTTGTTACGAGTATACTACTATCTCTTTATCAACCAGTGTACAGTGCGGTAGTTCACGGCTGTGGCTACCTCTGTGTCGGCAGTCGGCAGGCAGTCCGTCCATCCATAATTGTATTATTATTATAATATATACCACCTAACCGTGGTTTTTTTTTCATTCTTTATACCGTCGTCATAGTGTCATACTAGTTGTTACGAGTATACTACTATCTCTTTATCAACCAGTGTACAGTGCGGTAGTTCACGGCTGTGGCTACCTCTGTGTCGGCAGTCGGCAGGCAGTCCGTCCATCCATAATTGTATTATTATTATAATATATACCACCTAACCGTGGTTTTTTTTTCATTCTTTATACCGTCGTCATAGTGTCATACTAGTTGTTACGAGTATACTACTATCTCTTTATCAACCAGTGTACAGTGCGGTAGTTCACGGCTGTGGCTACCTCTGTGTCGGCAGTCGGCAGGCAGTCCGTCCATCCATAATTGTATTATTATTATAATATATACCACCTAACCGTGGTTTTTTTTTCATTCTTTATACCGTCGTCATAGTGTCATACTAGTTGTTACGAGTATACTACTATCTCTTTATCAACCAGTGTACAGTGCGGTAGTTCACGGCTGTGGCTACCTCTGTGTCGGCAGTCGGCAGGCAGTCCGTCCATCCATAATTGTATTATTATTATAATATATACCACCTAACCGTGGTTTTTTTTTCATTCTTTATACCGTCGTCATAGTGTCATACTAGTTGTTACGAGTATACTACTATCTCTTTATCAACCAGTGTACAGTGCGGTAGTTCACGGCTGTGGCTACCTCTGTGTCGGCAGTCGGCAGGCAGTCCGTCCATCCATAATTGTATTATTATTATAATATATACCACCTAACCGTGGTTTTTTTTTCATTCTTTATACCGTCGTCATAGTGTCATACTAGTTGTTACGAGTATACTACTATCTCTTTATCAACCAGTGTACAGTGCGGTAGTTCACGGCTGTTGCTACCTCTGTGTCGGCAGTCGGCAGGCAGTCCGTCCATCCATAATTGTATTATTATTATAATATATACCACCTAACCGTGGTTTTTTTTTCCATTCTTTATACCGTCGTCATAGTGTCATACTAGTTGTTACGAGTATACTACTATCTCTTTATCAACCAGTGTACAGTGCGGTAGTTCACGGCTGTGGCTACCTCTGTGTCGGCAGTCGGCAGGCAGTCCGTCCATCCATAATTGTATTATTATTATAATATATACCACCTAACCGTGGTTTTTTTTTCATTCTTTATACCGTCGTCATAGTGTCATACTAGTTGTTACGAGTATACTACTATCTCTTTATCAACCAGTGTACAGTGCGGTAGTTCACGGCTGTGGCTACCTCTGTGTCGGCAGTCGGCAGGCAGTCCGTCCATCCATAATTGTATTATTATTATAATATATACCACCTAACCGTGTTTTTTTTTTCATTCTTTATACCGTCGTCATAGTGTCATACTAGTTGTTACGAGTATACTACTATCTCTTTATCAACCAGTGTACAGTGCGGTAGTTCACGGCTGTGGCTACCTCTGTGTCGGCAGTCGGCAGGCAGTCCGTCCATCCATAATTGTATTATTATTATAATATATACCACCTAACCGTGGTTTTTTTTTCATTCTTTATACCGTCATAGTGTCATACTAGTTGTTACGAGTATACTACTATCTCTTTATCAACCAGTGTACAGTGCGGTAGTTCACGGCTGTGGCTACCTCTGTGTCGGCAGTCGGCAGGCAGTCCGTCCATCCATAATTGTATTATTATTATAATATATACCACCTAACCGTGGTTTTTTTTTCATTCTTTATACCGTCGTCATAGTGTCATACTAGTTGTTACGAGTATACTACTATCTCTTTATCAACCAGTGTACAGTGCGGTAGTTCACGGCTGTGGCTACCTCTGTGTCGGCAGTCGGCAGGTATCCAATACTAGTATCCAATCCATCCATCTCCATTGTTTACCTGAGGTGCCTTTTAGTTCTGCCTATAAAATATGGAGAACAAAAAAGTTGAGGTTCCAAAATTAGGGAAAGATCAAGATCCACTTCCACCTCGTGCTGAAGCTGCTGCCACTAGTCATGGCCGAGACGATGAAATGCCAGCAACGTCGTCTGCCAAGGCCGATGCCCAATGTCATAGTACAGAGCATGTCAAATCCAAAACACCAAATATCAGAAAAAAAAGGACTCCAAAACCTAAAATAAAATTGTCGGAGGAGAAGCGTAAACTTGCCAATATGCCATTTACCACACGGAGTGGCAAGGAACGGCTGAGGCCCTGGCCTATGTTCATGGCTAGTGGTTCAGCTTCACATGAGGATGGAAGCACTCAGCCTCTCGCTAGAAAACTGAAAAGACTCAAGCTGGCAAAAGCACCGCAAAGAACTGTGCGTTCTTCGAAATCCCAAATCCACAAGGAGAGTCCAATTGTGTCGGTTGCGATGCCTGACCTTCCCAACACTGGAGGTGAAGAGCATGCGCCTTCCACCATTTGCACGCCCCCTGCAAGTGCTGGAAGGAGCACCCGCAGTCCAGTTCCTGATAGTCAGATTGAAGATGTCAGTGTTGAAGTACACCAGGATGAGGAGGATATGGGTGTTGCTGGCGCTGGGGAGGAAATTGACCAGGAGGATTCTGATGGTGAGGTGGTTTGTTTAAGTCAGGCACCCGGGGAGACACCTGTTGTCCGTGGGAGGAATATGGCCGTTGACATGCCAGGTGAAAATACCAAAAAAATCAGCTCTTCGGTGTGGAGGTATTTCACCAGAAATGCGGACAACAGGTGTCAAGCCGTGTGTTCCCTTTGTCAAGCTGTAATAAGTAGGGGTAAGGACGTTAACCACCTCGGAACATCCTCCCTTATACGTCACCTGCAGCGCATTCATAATAAGTCAGTGACAAGTTCAAAAACTTTGGGTGACAGCGGAAGCAGTCCACTGACCAGTAAATCCCTTCCTCTTGTAACCAAGCTCACGCAAACCACCCCACCAACTCCCTCAGTGTCAATTTCCTCCTTCCCCAGGAATGCCAATAGTCCTGCAGGCCATGTCACTGGCAAGTCTGACGAGTCCTCTCCTGCCTGGGATTCCTCCGATGCATCCTTGCGTGTAACGCCTACTGCTGCTGGCGCTGCTGTTGTTGCCGCTGGGAGTCGATGGTCATCCCAGAGGGGAAGTCGTAAGCCCACTTGTACTACTTCCAGTAAGCAATTGACTGTTCAACAGTCCTTTGCGAGGAAGATGAAATATCACAGCAGTCATCCTACTGCAAAGCGGATAACTGAGGCCTTGGCATCCTGGGTGGTGAGAAACGTGGTTCCGGTATCCATCATTACTGCAGAGCCAACTAGAGACTTGTTGGAGGTACTGTGTCCCCGGTACCAAATACCATCTAGGTTCCATTTCTCTAGGCAGGCGATACCGAAAATGTACACAGACCTCAGAAAAAGAGTCACCAGTGTCCTAAAAAATGCAGCTGTACCCAATGTCCACTTAACCACGGACATGTGGACAAGTGGAGCAGGGCAGGGTCAGGACTATATGACTGTGACAGCCCACTGGGTAGATGTATGGACTCCCGCCGCAAGAACAGCAGCGGCGGCACCAGTAGCAGCATCTCGCAAACGCCAACTCTTTCCTAGGCAGGCTACGCTTTGTATCACCGCTTTCCAGAATACGCACACAGCTGAAAACCTCTTACGGCAACTGAGGAAGATCATCGCGGAATGGCTTACCCCAATTGGACTCTCCTGTGGATTTGTGGCATCGGACAACGCCAGCAATATTGTGTGTGCATTAAATCTGGGCCAATTCCAGCACGTCCCATGTTTTGCACATACCTTGAATTTGGTGGTGCAGAATTTTTTAAAAAACGACAGGGGCGTGCAAGAGATGCTGTCGGTGGCCAGAAGAATTGCGGGACACTTTCGGCGTACAGGCACCACGTACAGAAAACTGGAGCACCACCAAAAACTACTGAACCTGCCCTGCCATCATCTGAAGCAAGAAGTGGTAACGAGGTGGAATTCAACCCTCTATATGCTTCAGAGGTTGGAGGAGCAGCAAAAGGCCATTCAAGCCTATACAATTGAGCACGATATAGTAGGTGGAATGCACCTGTCTCAAGTGCAGTGGAGAATGATTTCAACGTTGTGCAAGGTTCTGATGCCCTTTGAACTTGCCACACGTGAAGTCAGTTCAGACACTGCCAGCCTGAGTCAGGTCATTCCCCTCATCAGGCTTTTGCAGAAGAAGCTGGAGGCATTGAAGAAGGAGCTAACACGGAGCGATTCCGCTAGGCATGTGGGACTTGTGGATGCAGCCCTTAATTCGCTTAACAAGGATTCACGGGTGGTCAATCTGTTGAAATCAGAGCACTACATTTTGGCCACCGTGCTCGATCCTAGATTTAAAGCCTACCTTGGATCTCTCTTTCCGGCAGACACAGGTCTGCTGGGGTTGAAAGACCTGCTGGTGACAAAATTGTCAAGTCAAGCGGAACGCGACCTGTCAACATCTCCTCCTTCACATTCTCCCGCAACTGGGGGTGCGAGGAAAAGGCTCAGAATTCCGAGCCCACCCGCTGGCGGTGATGCAGGGCAGTCTGGAGCGACTGCTGATGCTGACATCTGGTCCGGACTGAAGGACCTGACAACGATTACGGACATGTCGTCTACTGTCACTGCATATGATTCTCTCAACATTGATAGAATGGTGGAGGATTATATGAGTGACCGCATCCAAGTAGGCACGTCACACAGTCCGTACTTATACTGGCAGGAAAAAGAGGCAATTTGGAGGCCCTTGCACAAACTGGCTTTATTCTACCTAAGTTGCCCTCCCACAAGTGTGTACTCCGAAAGAGTGTTTAGTGCCGCCGCTCACCTTGTCAGCAATCGGCGTACGAGGTTACATCCAGAAAATGTGGAGAAGATGATGTTCATTAAAATGAATTATAATCAATTCCTCCGCGGAGACATTGACCAGCAGCAATTGCCTCCACAAAGTACACAGGGAGCTGAGATGGTGGATTCCAGTGGGGACGAATTGATAATCTGTGAGGAGGGGGATGTACACGGTGATATATCGGAGGGTGAAGATGAGGTGGACATCTTGCCTCTGTAGAGCCAGTTTGTGCAAGGAGAGATTAATTGCTTCTTTTTTGGGGGGGGTCCAAACCAACCCGTCATATCAGTCACAGTCGTGTGGCAGACCCTGTCACTGAAATGATGGGTTGGTTAAAGTGTGCATGTCCTGTTTTGTTTATACAACATAAGGGTGGGTGGGAGGGCCCAAGGATAATTCCATCTTGCACCTCTTTTTTCTTTTCTTTTTCTTTGCATCATGTGCTGATTGGGGAGGGTTTTTTGGAAGGGACATCCTGCGTGACACTGCAGTGCCACTCCTAGATGGGCCCGGTGTTTGTGTCGGCCACTAGGGTCGCTAATCTTACTCACACAGCTACCTCATTGCGCCTCTTTTTTTCTTTGCGTCATGTGCTGTTTGGGGAGGGTTTTTTGGAAGGGACATCCTGCGTGACACTGCAGTGCCACTCCTAGATGTGCCCGGTGTTTGTGTCGGCCACTAGGGTCGCTAATCTTACTCACACAGTCAGCTACCTCATTGCGCCTCTTTTTTTCTTTGCGTCATGTGCTGTTTGGGGAGGGTTTTTTGGAAGGGCCATCCTGCGTGACACTGCAGTGCCACTCCTAGATGGGCCCGGTGTTTGTGTCGGCCACTAGGGTCGCTTATCTTTCTCACACAGTCAGCTACCTCATTGCGCCTCTTTTTTTCTTTGCGTCATGTGCTGTTTGGGGAGGGTTTTTTGGAAGGGACATCCTGCGTGACACTGCAGTGCCACTCCTAGATGGGCCCGGTGTTTGTGTCGGCCACTAGGGTCGCTAATCTTACTCACACAGCTACCTCATTGCGCCTCTTTTTTTCTTTGCGTCATGTGCTGTTTGGGGAGGGTTTTTTGGAAGGGACATCCTGCGTGACACTGCAGTGCCACTCCTAGATGGGCCCGGTGTTTGTGTCGGCCACTAGGGTCGCTTATCTTACTCACACAGCGACCTCGGTGCAAATTTTAGGACTAAAAATAATATTGTGAGGTGTGATGTGTTCAGAATAGGCTGAAAATGAGTGTAAATTATGTTTTTTGAGGTTAATAATACTTTGGGATCAAAATTACCCCCAAATTCTATGATTTAAGCTGTTTTTTAGGGTTTTTTGAAAAAAACACCCGAATCCAAAACACACCCGAATCCGACAAAAATAATTCGGTGAGGTTTTGCCAAAACGCGTTCGAACCCAAAACACGGCCGCGGAACCGAACCCAAAACCAAAACACAAAACCCGAAAAATTTCAGGCGCTCATCTCTAGTGCATGGCTGTGACTTGTTGGAACTGTCCCTGAGATAGCAGGTCCTCTCTCTGAGGTAACCGCCAAGGATCTTCCGCTAGTAACCCTCACAGGTCTGAGTACCAACTCCTGCGGGCCAATCTGGTGCGATTAGAATCGCTCACAGTCATTCTTGTTGCAACCTTTTCCGAACCCTGGGTATGAGTGGGAATGGTGTAAAACTGCAAACCTTCTTGTAACACCAAGGAAGTGTTAATGCGTCCACTCCTTCTGCTGCTGGATCTCTTGTCCAGGGCACATATCTGGGCAGCTGATGGTTTTGCCGAGACGCCATTAGGTCGACTTGAGGTAGACCCCATCTCCTCACCACCATGTCGAAAATCCGTGGATGAAGGCACCACTCTCCCGGATGCATGTCCTGGGGACTGAGAATCTGCTTCCCAGTTTTCCACACCTGGAATAAACACTGCCGAGAGGATGATGTTTCACCTTTCTGCCCACAACAAGATCTTTGTGGCTTCCTTTAACGCCATCCTACTCTTTGTTCCTCCCTGATGGTTTATGTATGCCGTCGTCATGACATTATCCGACTGTATCTTTATGTGTTGACCCATGACTAGGTCTTCGGCTAAGAGAAGCGCATTGTAAACTGCTCTTAGTTCGAGAATGTTAATAGGTAGGCTGCTCTCCAGTAGTGTCCATCTGCCCTGAAACTGATGCACCTCCAAGACGGCACCCCAACCTCTGAGACTGGCGTCCGTTGTCAGGATCCTCCAATCCCAAATGCCGAATCTCTTGCCTGCTGTGAGATTCCTGTGCAACGACCACCAAATTAAGGAGGTTCGTATGCGCGGTGGAAGTCGGATTCTTCGATGTAGAAGCCAGTGCGAACCTGCTACCTGAGCAATGAGGTTCATCTGGAATGGTCGGGAATGAAGTCTGCTGGAGAGCTTCGAAGGACGCCACCATCTTCCCGAGAAGTTGCGTACAGAGGTGTAGAGAAACCGTTTGTGAGCTCAGTACCTGAGCCAGTAATCTCTGTAGGTCCTGGACCTTGTTCTCTGGTAGGAATACTCTCAATTGAACCGTGTCCAAGATGAGACCGAGGAATTTAATCCGTTGAGTTGGCATGAGGTTGGATATCTGGAAATTCACAATCCACCCATGTTGAATGAGAAATTGATGAGATGTCTGAACATCCCTGATCAACTGTTCCTGAGAGGATGTCTCGATCAGTAGATCGTCTAGATAAGGTATAAACGTGACCCCCAACAGTCTCAATCCTGCAACCATGATTGCCATGATCTTCGTAAAGACTCTTTGGGCTGATGATAAACCGAACGGCAAGGCCCTGAATTGGTAGTGATCCGTCACCAGTGCGAACCCTAAGTAAGCCTGGTGAGGAGTCCAGATTGGGATATGCATCCTTTATGTCCATAGATACCATGAACTCGCCTTGTTCTAAGCCTACAATGAGCGACTGGACTGATTCCATCTTGAATTTGTAGACCCTTAGAAACTGGTTAAAAACTTTTAAATTGAGTATCGGTCTGACCGTCCTGTCTATCTTTGGCACGACAAAAAGATTAGAATAGAAACCCGTTCCTTTCCGAAAGGCGGGAACTGGAATAATGACCTCTGACCGTAGCAATCTTCGAATTGCTGTCAGTAATGCCTTTGCTTTCTGAGGGCACCGAGGCAATCCCGTTGTAAAAAAACTGGCTGTGAGGCCTCTGTTGAAAATCCAGTTTGTACCCCTGGGAGATTGTTGTTTATCCAAAGTTCTGGTGAGGTTTTGGTCCAGATGTCCCAAAAACCTTCCAGACGTGCGCCCACTAAGGGGGACCCCAGGTGAGCTGGTAGGCCGTCATGCCACGGATTTGTCAGCAGGTTTATCCTGCCTTCTGGTTGCTGCCTGTGAGCGGCCTCTACCTCTGCCCCCACGTACTTGTGTACTGAAACCACTTCCTCGGGCTCGAAAGGACTGTGATCTAAATTAATCAAACGCTGGCCCCTAATAACCTCTCCTAACCTGTGGAGTGGCTGTCGTATAAGGAGTAGGCAGAAAGGTGGACTTCCCTGCTGTAGCTTGCGAAATCCACTCATCCAACTCTGGACCGAAAAGCATCTCACCCCCAAAGGGGATGAATTCTACCGCCTTCTTGGTGTCAGAGTCTCCTTGCCATTCTCTGAGCCATAAACTCCGTCTAGCCGATATGGCCGATGCGGAGATGGGCGATGCTATTTTTTGAGGCTTGACACAAGTATGAAGCAGATTCTCGAATGTGTTCCGCCAGTTGGGTTATCTCTTCTAAGCTATTTTCCTCCTCAATAGCTTGTACAATACGTCCAGACCATGCTCCCATGGTCTTGTTGACCCAAGCACAGACGATCGTAGGTCTCTGTGCAGCACCTGCTGCTATCAAAATTGACTTTAATGCTGTGTCAACCTTACGATCTGAAGCATCCTTTAAACTCGTTACAATAGGTATTGGTAAGATTGTCTTCTTCGACAACCTTCCTAGGGAAGCATCCACTACTGGTGGAGTTTTCCACTTATCCATTACACCCTTAGGTAGGGGATAAATTACTTGAAACCTCTTCGGAATTTGAAAGCGTTTGCAGGTTGTTTCCAAGCCTCCTCCATTTGAGATTGGAGGGATTTAGAAATGGGAAACACTGCTGAACGTGGTTTTTGGGATTAGAACAAATCGAAATCTTCTGGATCCTTTACCTCTTCTACCTTAAAGTTTAGGATCTCCTTTACCGCGACAATTAAAGAATCAAGACCCGAGTTTGCCGTAATCCTCTTCCGGAAAATCGGCGTCTAGGTTAGATTTAATTAACTCACCTTCCTCTGTATCAATGAGAAGACCCTCTTCCTCCTTCTGCTATAATAGGAAGAGGTATTTTAACTGTCTTGCGCACATTCGTTTCTGCTTGTGCGGGCGGAGTTAACCTGATGAGAAATGTCTCCATCGTCTTTGAGAATCCCGCAGCCCATTCAGATTGCTGCTTGTGGGATTCTGCCATCTCCTTGGAGATCCTATCTTCCCATGACCTAGCCAGAGCACTGCTCCCAGGTGGAGCGTCCTTGTCTAAGCAGGAGTCGCACACCCCGGAGCTGCCAACCCGCGTGCCCTTCCTGTTACATTTCGTACAAACATAACAGGTCTTAGAGGTCCTGGATGGTGCTTTAGACATATTGTTTAAACCCCTTACCAGGGTACTATGCGGCGCTTTCACCCTTTAAAATAGGAAGAGAAAGGCTGAGAGAGATGACTGAAGCAAAGGTATCGTATCAGGCTGGAATTACTGTTCCCTTCCTTACATAGAAAAAGGAACAGGACACAATAGATAAATAAAGCAAAAAAAAATAATTAATAATAATTTTTTTAAACAACAGCCGACATGCAACTCTCACACTTCAACTGTAACACAGCTACGATGGTCGAGTTGGCTTCACTTGCTTCCTCGTATTTTCAGTAGGATCTTTGTAATAGAATTCCTTTGAAAATAAAGCATATTCATATTATATTACAGGAGATCCTCATAGTATTCTATATATATAACATTTCACCAGCAGAGGGCGCTGTTGGTACCAGTAGAATTTCCTGACTCACTATAATTCTACAATAGGGTTCACTCCATGTGATTTGGCGCCTGCATGAATTTTAATACGGCCGCCACTTTAAAATTCTGGAAACATCAGTTAGTAGGGAGATCTTGCACCAGTGAGCCCCACTGCCTATACTACTGTATTTATATTGTTTGTTTTATCAGGCTGCTTCCTGAAGGGAGCCTCTCCTGTAGTGGCCGCCAATGTACGCGCTATTGAACCCGTCCCGCGGCTGAGGAAATCTCAGCCACGTGTTCACTGCAGCGTCTCCCGCTCCCCGCTTCCGGCGGCTGAGGGTATTTGCTCAGCGGCGCTGTGATTTCCCGCTGGCCGGCGCGCGCTGGGACCGCTCTCAGCAGGTCCCGTAGCGGCGCCTCTCTCATGCTGACGGGAGACTTTTGCTGTGCGCTGCTGAAGGGATCCCGGCCCGCCTCACACTGTTATTACATGCTGACTGACCGGCGCGCTGCATCGGGGATCTATTTAACTTCTCTATAAGTGAATCATTTTAGGAAAATAATAATAATTAAAAAAAAAAAAAATTACCTATGCTAACTGGCCCTAACAACCAGTACTCACAGACTTGATGATAGACCTTGAAGAGGATCTCCTGTGAGAGATGCAGGTCCCTTCAAAAGGGATCTTTGTCTCTCAATATCATCAGGCTTTGTCCTCCTTTTCATAGGGGGACGCAGCACATATATTTTCTTTATAGTTTTAGGAGCTCAATGCCCCCACGTGCTGTACCTCCAGCACAATTTTCCAAACTGAGGGAGGAGGGATGTGAAGGGGGAGGAGCCGGCTGTGCAGACAATGCTAATTTTAGTTTGTGCCACACCTCCGGTTGCAAGCTACACACCCCTACTGTATAGGACTCCAGTGTCCCCTAGTGGATGAAAGAGAAAGTTAGGTATTTTACTCACGGCATACCGAGGTCTTTTCATCGTTCTGGTGATCGTACTGTGATTGACAGGAAGTGGGTGTTTCTGGGCGGAAACTTGCCGTTTTCTGGGCGTGTACGAATAAACGCTGGCGTTTCTGGGAAAAACGCGGGAGTGTCTGAAGAAACGGGGGAGTGTCTGGGCGAACGCTGGGTGTGTTTGTGACGTCAAACCAGAACGAAACTGACTGAACTGATCGCAATGGCTGAGTAAGTTTCGAGCTACTCAGAAACTGCTAAGAAATTTCTATTCGCAATTCTGCTAATCTTTCGTTCGCAATTCTGCTATGCTAAGATACACTCCCAGAGGGCGGCGGCTTAGCGTGCGCAATGCTGCTAAAAGCAGCTAGCGAGCGAACAACTCGGAATGAGGGCCCACACCCAAATCTAACTCTCTCTGCACATGTTATATCTGCCTCCCCTGCAGTGCACATGGTTTTGCCCAACTGCTAAAAAAAAATCCTGCTGTGATCAACTTGGAATTACCCCCATTATTACATTCTCTGCTTTCTGACCTTTTGGATCATGCTTTATATATTAAACAGACCCATAGAGCTCGTTGCCCTACACACGGAGCGATGATCACTTAATTTCTAAGCAATCTGACTAGATTGCTTAGAACATCGCTCCGTGTGTAGGAGTGCCGGCGGCAATCTAGCAGGTCGCTCATTTCACCGCTGGGTGAAATGAGCGCCTCCCCCTGTGCTGAGTGGGGGGAGAGGTGTGTGCTGAGCGGTCTGTGATAGAGCACTCAGCACACATTTCCTAGTCAGTAGTATGGCCCTTAAAGCTGGTGATCTTCCAAGAGATGTTATCTTCAAATTCCTTATGTTTAAAACGAAGGACGGGACTGTAATTGCATCCTGAAACCGCCCTTACATCTTTTTTTCAGTAAGTCAGATTTTTTAAGATTTAGATCCATCTACAATTAAAAAAGGTAGGTCACAAAGACTTTATGTGATAATGGATACAAATACAGTATAGATGGGGATTCCTGTTTTGTTTACTAGTGGAGGTTTTTATATAGGTTTTATTTTGCAGTCCTTCAAAGGCTAAGAACCCTTCTGCCTTGAATGATGATCGACTTCTTGAACCAGATACCACTTGACGCTCTCAGTTCTCTCTACCAGTACATTTCTTATTGTAATGTCTGCCTGTTTTTTTTCCCCTATTGTTAATGAATTACTGCACTTTTTCACTCGGCCTCCCTCTGACCAGTTGTTCTCCATTACAAGACAGATGGCTCTCTTTTATCCACTATTCCCCATCTGGTTACGTCAGGGCATGTTCGGTCAGTATAGTTGGAGTGCTGTCTTTTTTTTATAGTTTTTTCTTCCATGAAATGTTTTTTTTTTATAAAGGTTACTATTATTATTATTATTATTATTATTATTATGTATCACTATTTTATATGTTTCACTAGACTATTTAAGTGTACACTTGTATTTCCTGGGTGGGTAAGCACTTTGTTGCTCACCATGTGCCACTCACCTAATATTTAAATTTAGAGCTATAATTAGACTATTCACATGCTGGTGTCCACCTTGCAAGAATTACATTCACATTAATAATATTTGAAATGCATATGGCCAGGGGTTAAAGTGGGCTGGAACAGGGCGGAACTGCATTCCGTCACTTGTACCCGCCAGCCCACCTTGCCCGGCCACTTTGTACAGGCAGTTCCTGGTTGAGTCCCCACTGTCTAGCTCCACCTGCCTCCTCTGTCAATGCAGTAGGCACAGTGCGTGCCTTCCATGTTGACAGAGGAGGTGGGTAGCCCTTAGCCCGCAGTGCCTCCCCAGCGAGTCCCCCCTCCAATGGCGCTAGAGGTAGGAATGAGACAGAGCACGAAGTGCTGTAATTGTGTGTCCGTCTATCATGCCTTTGACAGAGGAGCAGACTGCGAAATGAGAAGAGACAGGTGGAGCCATGTGGACACCGTGTACTGGAGCACAAGAAAGAAGAAAGAGGAGGCACATGAGGTAAAACACACTTGGGGTTGGCACATGAAGGAAGACAAGCTGGAAAGGGGGGCAAATTATGGAAGACACGCTGCAAGAGGGATGCACATGAGGGATAACCTGTGTGAAGGGGGAGAGCTGTATGAGGGATAAGTGGTGTCAGGGAGTGAGCTGTGTTTAGGGGTGAGCTCTGTCATTGGGTTATGTTGTGACGGGGAGAGCTGTGTCAGGGCGAGAGCTGTGAGAGGGATAAACTGTGACATGGAGAGCTGTGTGAGGAATAACCTGTGTGAGGAGGAGAGCTGTGTCAGGTATAAGCTGTGTTAGGGAAAGAGCTGTGTCAGGGCGAGAGCAGCGTGAGGGATAAGTGGTGTTAGGGTGAGAGCAGCGTGAGCGATATACGGTGTCAGGGCGAGAGCAGCATGAGGGATAAGCAGTGTTAGGGTGACAGCAGCGTGAGGGATAAGCGGTGTTAGAGAAAGAGCTGTGTCAGGGCGAGAGCAGCGTGAGGGATAAGCGGTGTTAGGGTGAGAGCAGCGTGAGGGATAAGCTGTGTCAGGGTGAGAGCAGCGTGAGGGATAAGTGGTGTTAGGGTGAGAGCAGCGTGAGCGATATACGGTGTCAGGGCGAGAGCAGCGTGAGGGATAAGCAGTGTTAGGGTGACAGCAGCGTGAGGGATAAGCGGTGTTAGAGAAAGAGCTGTGTCAGGGCGAGAGCAGCGTGAGGGATAAGCGGTGTTAGGGTGAGAGCAGCGTGAGGGATAAGCTGTGTCAGGGTGAGAGCTGTGTGAGGGATAAGCTGTGTCAGGAAGAGCTGTATTAGGGGGAGACCTGTGTGAGGGATAAGCTATGTGAAATATAAGCTGCAGGGTGAGGGGAGATCTCAGGGAATGCTTAAAGGTTTGTAGACTAGATAAAAGTCTTATGCATGGGAGAGCATTGCACGGAGTGGGTCCTGCATGAAAAAAAGCCCTGTAACCATTACTGGGAGTAGGTAATGCATGTATATGAGAAGCAGATCTTGTGCATAACGGAAGGGTGAGCTGGGAGATATTGTGAGATAAGAGAAGATATGTATGTTGGTGTAGTTTTGTTAATATAAGTCTTTTATATGGAAATCGATAACATACAGTCAGCCAGTGGAGGAACTGACAGAGTGGAGCAGCAGAAGATTAATGTTTTTCAAAAAGTAGAGGGGCTAGGGGTGTGGCATCTGCCAGGATGGCAAAAGGGGAGGGGCTAGTGATGTGGCACCCATGGGAGGGTGGGGTGTGCTTGGGGGGGAGTTGATGAGTTCTACCACCTCTCTGGGACCACTTTAAGCACTGCATATGGCTATAATTAAAATGATATAATGAAAATGTGTACTGTGATTTCTGTGTCTCTCACCTTGATCATGGTCCTCAGTGCACGCACTCTCCTTGCTTCTTGTTTAGCCTGCTGAAGGCTGAAGCCTCCCGGAGCCCGAACTTTGTTTGAATGATCTGATATCTTCTTAACAACTGGCTCCTCCACGAGCCCCAAACCTTCACTGAGTACTGGTGGGCGGCATAGAGCATAGTAAAGTGAAAGCAACACCACCTGCAATGTCCAAACAGTTGTGAATGTATGAAATTACTAGGGAGATCAGAAAAAGGAATCCAGAAAATACTACTCAGTGATGAGTTATAGATATGTGACCAAACATTATAGATAGATCTGTAGCCTTGCTGGCGCAAAGTAGGCCACATTGCTGTACATTAATACCCCTTTTATACCGCCCGAGGTGGGTCGCACCCTGAAGCCTGACACAAGTGCTTCCTGGCTGTGACCCGCCATAGACCCCAATTCAGATGTGGTTGAAGATGTTGCACATAGAGCAAAGTACAAACTTTGCACATGTGCTGGACCCATACTGTGCATGTATGGGCCCTCGGAAACTGGGCTAAAACCTGTCGGATTTGGCCGCGAACCTGACAAAACACGTGGATCCGTGGCTAATCCGCCGATCCACATGTTTTCCGACAAGTCAGAATTGTCGAACTGTCAGAAAAACGACAGCCCAATCGAATAGGTTGGAACACTGTCCGACCTAAAAAAGTCGGAAACTGCCGTCATATTTTGTATAGACACCAGGGAAATTTAGAGTAAAGCCCAGAAAACAGCAGAATGTGAGAATCATCTTTAAAGAAGAAAAGCACGCAAGGTCATCTGCAATGTGCTACAGTGATTTATTGTGTTAAAGTTTGTTTCATTGTAATAAGTCTACGTAAGTTGAACTTTCGATGATGAGATACTTCTGTACAGTTCACATTTTTTTTTACAATGATGGGGAAAAAAGGCTAATCTGAGTAGAAGCCCAGTTCTATAAGCCGTACATACATAATTTTGGAACATGACCTATTGTACAGCATTAAGAATTCAAAATGCTGTAATTTGGACTATAGGCCTAATTCTGATTTGGAAGTAGCAAGTAACTGCACTTGATCAAAACCATGCTGCGGTGAGGCAGATGTAACATGTGCAGAGAGATTTATAGTAGATTTGGGTGGGGTGCCGCCAAGCTGAAAACTAAATTGCTGTGTAAAAATAAAGCTTTTATACAAAACGAAAGTACTCCCACACCAGTAAGGATAATTTAACATAGATGTTCTCTTTCCCTTGTTTCAATTATATTGTATGGTATGCATACACATCTTTAATAGTCGGGAGTGCTACCCATGGCTTGGAAGACTATAACACAAATACACAGAAAAAGAAGCCATTTTCTGGGTGCACAATTACCTGGAAAAATATGTACAATGCACTTATAGAATATGTACTGCATCAAAAAGGTGGACATACCCCAGGATTAAAAACATGAAAAAATACTGACAAGTGTAGTGGCGCTCTACATACCGTCTATGAGACATAATTAAAACATACTAACGTGTCACCTATATGTACACATCAGTAGATGCACACTGTTATAATAAATAATTTACCATATTGTACAGGGTCGGACTGGCCCACCAGGGGAACAGGGGAAACCACCGGTGGGCCCCCTTTCACGTGGGCCCTCCTCCTCTTCTAGGGACCAGGTTCCTGACTGTATCCAAATGCACTTGAATTATGCATTATACATATGTTACATTATACGTCACAATAATATGGTTTATTATATATTTACCATTGGACACAGAAAATGTACTCTGTAATCGTTAGCCAAACTTCTGTGGTGACTGGCCACACCCCCACTGGAACTTGCCCAAACCCTTAAGCATGGCCCGCTACAACAGCATTCCCCCGGTGGGCCCTACATGCCCCAGTCCGACACTGATATTGTATATATATGTATGGCTAGATTATCACTAGGTGCGGTGTCACCAGCGGTCCCGCAGGACATCGGCAGAGTGACTCATAGCAACACAGTACATATATATATATATGGTACTATAACAGTAATATTAGGACAGTTGTCTGTGCACCTGCTATTGTAAAAAGAGGATATATGTTTATTATGTCCACTTAATGTGAGACCAATAGTTGCAAAAGAGAAACTGCACTTGAGAATAGAGTTTATTGTAACAAATAAAAAGTTACATAGTATTTACATGTGACATCTAGAACTCTTTACAAATAAAATTGTGATTTCCTGGGGAATATAGTGTAATTAAACTGAAAATTGGCAGTATCTCACAAATAAAGTCTCATTAGCAGCGGGGGCTATAATGCCTTTATTAGGAGAAAAATCTTCAGTATATTAATAGCAGTCTCTTTAGAAAATAAGATTTTAAACCTACCGGTAAATCTTTTTCTCCTAGTCCGTAGAGGATGCTGGGGACTCCGTAAGGACCATGGGGTATAGACGGGCTCCGCAGGAGACATGGGCACTACAAAGAACTTTAGAATGGGTGTGCACTGGCTCCTCCCTCTATGCCCCTCCTCCAGACCCCAGTTAGAGAAACTGTGCCCAGAGGAGACGGACAGTACGAGGAAAGGATTTTGTTAATCCAAGGACAAGATTCATACCAGCCCACACCATCCACACCGTATAACCTGGAATATATGAACCAGTCTAAAAGTATGAAATAAACAGCATCAGTCGAAGACCGATCAAAACTGTAACATAACCCTTATGCAAGCAATAACTATTTACAAGTCTTGCAGAGTGTTGTCCGCACTGGGACGGGAGCCCAGCATCCTCTATGGACTAGGAGAAAAAGATTTACCGGTAGGTTTCAAATTTTATTTTCTCTTACGTCCTAGAGGATGCTGGGGACTCCGTAAGGACCATGGGGATTATACCAAAGCTCCAAAACGGGCGGGAGAGTGCGGATGACTCTGCAGCACCGATTGAGCAAACATGAGGTCCTCATCAGCCAGGGTATCAAACTTGTAGAATTTTGCAAAGGTGTTTGAACCCGACCAAGTCGCCGCTCGGCAAAGCTGTAATGCCGAGACGCCTCGGGTAGCCGCCCAAGAAGAGCCCACCTAGTGGAATGGGCCTTTACCGAATTTGGTAACGACAATCCAGCCGTACAATGAGCCTGCTGAATCGTGTTACAGATCCAGCGAGCAATAGTCTGCTTAGAAGCAGGAGCGCCAACCTTGTTGGCTGCATACAGGACAAACAGTGCCTCTGTTTTCCTAACCCGAGCCGTTCTGGCTACATAAATTTTCAACGCCCTGACCACATCAAGGGACTCGGAATCCTCCAAGTCCCGCGTAGCCACACAGTGGCAAACGCAGGATTTCTAGAGGGGGGTTTCCAAATGCATTCCACAATCTACCACTTTGCAGAACATTGGTGCAAGTGCGGGAGTCTGGGAGAGCAGTAGAGGAACCTAGTAATGACCCTGGATATTAATGTAAACATTGGTCTTTTTATACACTGGATACTGTATAGAATACAGTATTAATATTTAACACACTATAGATGTTCTATAGTATAGGCTGTATCAAACATATTTAAATAATAAGTAAAAACACAAACATACAGCAATAGAATCAGTTTTGCATTTTCTAAGCACACATTCTCCCACCTCATGGTACGGCTCCTGTTTCTTCTTCCTGGTAGCTACTCTCGGGTCCAGTGCATTGATTGAGGACTCAGATCCAAACACACAGCAAACTTGGTAAAGGAAGCTGCTATCACCGGGAATGAGCAGTATTTCTGTTCTGTCCCTTAAACTGCATGTTGTAGTGGCAGCTCTGGTAATCGTATTATATGTCATTGATAATTTGAGCCACTTGCCAAGAGGAGGGGGGTTTCCAGGCAACCGGAACCCCCCCTGCGTTTACCTATGCCACAGGCACCACAATAGGTTGGTTCATATGAAAAGAGGAAACCACCTTAGGCAAAAATTGAGGACGAGTCCGCAACTCAGCTCTATCCACATGGAAAATCAGATAGGGGCTTTTGTGAGACAAAGCCGCCTACTCAGACACTCGCCTTGCCGATGCCAAGGCCAGCAACATGACCACCTTCCAAGTGAGATACTTTAATTCCATGGATTGAAGAGGCTCAAACCAGGGAGACTTAAGGAATCGTAACACCACGTTAAGGTCCCATGGTGCCACTGGAGGCACAAAAAGAGGCTGGATATGCAGCAATCCCTTCACAAAAGTCTGGACTTCTGGGAGAGAAGCCAATTCCTTCTGAAAGAATATTGATAGGGCCGAAAACTGAACCTTAATGGAGCCTAATTTTAGGCCCATATTCACCCCAGTCTGTAGGAAGTGGAGAAAACGGCCCAGATGGAAATTTTCCGGAGGAGCATTCTTGGTTTCACACCAAGAGACATACTTCCTCCAGATACGGTGATAAAGTTTCGCTGTCACCTCCTTCCTAGCCTTTATCAGAGTAGGGATGACCTCGTCTGGAATGCCCTTCCCAGCTAGGATCTGGCGTTCAACCGCCATGCCGTCAAACGCAGCCGCGGTAAGTCTTGGAACAGACAGGGCCCCTGTTGCAACAGGTCCTCTCTGAGAGGAAGCGGCCACGGATCTTCTGTGAGCATTTCCTGCAGATCCGGATACCAGGCCCTTCGAGGCCAATCTGGAACAATGAGAATTGTCTGTACTCCTTTTCGTCTTATGATTCTCAATATTTTTGAGATGAGAGGAAGAGGAGGGAACACATAGACCGACTGAAACACCCACGGTGTCACCAGGGCGTCCACTGCTACTGCCTGAGGGTCCCTTAACCTGGCACAATACCTCAGAAGCTTTTTGTTGAGGCGTGACGCCATCATGTCTATTTGAGGAAGTCCCCAAAGACTTGCTATTTCTGCAAAGACTTCTTGATGAAGACCCCACTCTCCTGGATGGAGATCGTGTCTGCTTCCCAGTTGTCCACTGCCAGAATGAATACCGCTGACAGAGCGCTTACATGATATTCCGCCCAGCGCAGAATCCTGGTTGCTTCCGCCATTGCCACTCTGCTCCGTTGTCTGATTGAATCAGAACCGGTAGGTCGCGAAGAAGATTCTCCGCTTGACGGAGGCCGTTGTATTTGGCCCTCAATTCCAGTATGTTGATGTGTAGACAAGCCTCCTGGCTTGACCACAGTCCCTGGAAGTTTCTTCCCAGTGTGACTGCTCCCCATCCTCGGAGGCTCGCGTCCGTGGTCACCAGAACCCAGTCTTGAATGCCGAACCTGCGACCCTCTTGAAGGTGAGTACTCTGCAGCCACCACAAGAGAGATACCCTGGCCCTGGAGGACAGGCTGATCTTCTGATGAATATGTAGATGGGACCCGGACCACTTGTCCAGAAGGTCCCACTGAAAAGTCCTCGCATGGAACCTGCCGAAGGGAATGGCCTCGTAAGACGCCACCATCTTTCCCAGAACTCGAGTGCATTGATGGACCAACACCCTTTTCGGCTTTAACAGGTCCCTGACCAAGCTCTGGAGTTCCTGGGCCTTTTCCATCAGGAGAAAAACCCTTTTTTGTTCCGTGTCCAGAATCATGCCTAAGAAAGGCAATCGGTTCATTGGAACCAACTGTGACTTTGGTAGATTGAGGATCCAGCCGTGCTGCTGCAACACCCTCAGGGAGAGTGACATGTTGTTCAGCAACTGTTCTCTCAATCTCGCTTTTATCAGGAGATCGTCCAAGTACGGGATAATTGTGACTCCCTGCTTGTGCAGGAGCACCATCATTTCCGCCATTACCTTGGTGAAAATCCTCGGGGCCGTGGAAAGTCCAAACGGCAACGTCTGAAATTGGTAATGACAATCCTGTACAGCAAACCTTAGGAACGCCTGATGAGGAGGATATATGGAGACATGAAGGTATGCATCCTTTATGTCCAGAGACACCATATAATCCCCCCTTCCAGGCTGGCAATGACCGTTCTGAGCGATTCCATCTTGAATTTGAACCTGTTCAAGTATAGGTTTAAGGATTTTAAATTCAGAATGGGTCTGACCAAACCGTCCGGTTTCGGGACCACAAACAGGGTTGAGTAGTACCCTGTCCCCTGTTGAAGCAGGGGAACTTTGACCACCACTCGTTGAAGACACAGTTTTTGAATTGCACTTAAAACTACCTCCCTCTCTGGGGAAGAAGCTGGTAGGGCCGATTTGAAAAACCGGCGAGGAGGCACATCTTCAAATTCCAGCTTGTAACCCTGGGAAACAATTTCTATTGCCCAGGGATCCACCTGTGATTGAACCCAGACGTGGCTGAAAAGTCGAAGACGTGACCCCACTGGGGCGGACTCCCTCAGCGGAGCCCCAGTGTCATGCGGTGGATTTAGTAGAAGCCGGGGAGGACTTCTGCTCCTGGGAACTAGCTGTAGCTGGCAGCTTTTTCCTCTGCCCTTACCTCTGGCGAGAAAGGAAGATCCCCGTCCTCTTTTGGATTTATGCGACCGAAAGGACTGCATCTGATAATGTGGCGTTTTCTTTGGCTGTGAGGAAATATAAGGTTAAAAAGCAGATTTACCTGCGGTAGCTGTGGAAACCAGGTCCGTGAGACCTTCCCCAAATAAGTCCTCACCCTTGTAAGGCAAAACCTCCATATGCCTCTTTGAGTCGGCATCACCCATCCATTGGCGGGTCCACAGGGGTCGCCTAGCAGAAATCGCCATGGCATTGGCTCTGGAACCCAGTAGGCCAACGTCTCTCTGAGCATCTCTCATATATAGAACGGCATCCTTTATATGACCCAAGGTCAGTAAAATGGTATCCTTACCCAGGGTATCAATGTCAGCAGACAAGGTATCTGTCCACGCTGCTACTGCGCTACAAACCCAAGCCGATGCTATCGCCGGTCTGAGCAAGGTACCAGTATGTGTATAAATTGACTTCAAGGTAGTCTCCTGCCTGCGATCAGCAGGATCCTTGAGGGCTGCGGTATCTTTACGACGGCAGCGCCACCTTTTTGGATAAGCGTGTTAACGCTTTGTCCACCCTGGGGGAGGATTCCTACCGTATCCTGTCCTTAGCCGGGAAAGGATACGCCATAAGAATCCTTTTGGGAATCTGCAGTTTCTTGTCTGGAGTTTCCCAAGCCCTTTCAAACAACTCAGGTGCCATGTACATTTAATTTTATGTCTTATTTTATATATTTTTTTACCTTTTACTTTTAAATTTTTCATCTTCCATTTTTTTGATATCCGTTTATTTTGAAAAAAACACAAGCGCTCAATCATTTTTTATTAAGCTATTTCCAAATTTTGAGCTGCTAAAACAATACAGCGCGGACCATCAATCATTTTCCATATCATTTAACTCATTGGAAGGGGGGAAAGAAACCTCCGGTTTCTTTTCTTTAAACATGTGGACCCTCGTGTCAGGTACAGAGGGGTCATCCGTGATATGCAACACATCTTTTATTGCAATAATCATATAATGAATACTTTTTGCCAACTTTGGCTGCAACCTCGTATCATCGTAGTCGACACTGGAGTCAGAATCCGTGTCGGTATCAGCAGAGCCGGCCATAGCTATAGGCAGACTAGGCAATTGCCTAGGGCATTTGATATGCCTAGGGGCATCTGCAGCTTCTGCTGATTAAAATGATATGCGGCATGCCTATATTCTGTATAGCATTTCATATGCAGATACAGCCACAGTCTCACACAGTATATAGGCATGCTGCATATCATTTTAATCAGCAGAATCTGCTTGTGCATCCTAGCCACATAGCAATGCAAATAAGATGCATTTTCATAAAAAAGGTGCCCGACGTTAGCATTGAGGCAATATTTATGAGGACACATCTGTATCCAAGCAGAGGCAGAGGTCACAGTGTTAGTGGAAGTGTGCGTGCTGTGTGCATGTGAGTGGGTTGGTTGTGCAGTAGTGTTCGGAATATGTGTAAGGTGCATTATGTGTGTCATGTAAAAATGCATTAATAATGTGCAACACATGTGTAAGGGGCAGTATGTGTGTCATTATGTGTATAAGGGCATTAATAATGTGTGGCATATGTGTAACAGGGTACTACTGTATGTGTGTCATTATGTGTATAGGGGCACTAATAATGTGCAGCAAATGTGTAGGGGCACTATGTGTCATTATGTGTATAAGGGCATTAATAATATGCGGCATATATGTAAGGGACATTATGTGTAAAAGGGCATTAATAAAGGTTGTCATAATGTGTAAGGCACATTATGTTTACAAGGACATAAATAATGTGTAAGGGGCATTACTGTGTGGAATTATGTGTATAAATGCATTACTAATGTGTGGCATTATGTGTATAGGGTGCTCTACTATGTGGCGTTGCGTATAGAATGGGCACTACTGTGTCATCTAATGTGAATAAAGAGCAATAAGGTGTGGTGTAATGTGAATAAGGAGCAATTCAATGTGATGTTATGTGAATAAGGGGCTCTACTGTGATGAGTAATTTTATAAGGTAAAGTAATACTACTGTGGGATGTAATATGAATTATGGACACTATTGCATGATCAAATGTGAATAAAGTTGCAGTACTGTGTGGCGTAATTGGAATTGGGGTTACTATTGTGTGGCCATGCCCCTTGCCAGCAAAAACACACCCTTTTTGGGCTGTGCACCAAATGTGCGAACTGTTCCTATTTAAAATATAGGGGGTACAAACACCAAAATAAGGACTGCTATGGGTGAGGGGTGATGGTGCTGGGAAAGAGGTGCAACCAGTGGTGGTGCTAGGGGGCACCAGTAAAAATCTTGCCTAGGGCATCATATTGGTTAGGGCCGGCCCTGGGTATCAGTGTCTGCTATTTGGGATAGTGGGCGCTTCTGAGACCCAGAAGGGCCCTGTAACATAGTAAAGGGCAAGGATGGACTCCCTGCATTTTCCCTGGAATCCACTTTGTCCAACCTTTATGTAATAAATTCACATTTGCATTTAAAACATTCCACATATCCAACCAATCAGGTGTCGGCGTTGCCGACGGAGACACCACACTCATTTGCTCCACCTCCTCCCTAGAAGAGCCTTCCGCTTCAGACATGCCGACACACGCGTACTGACACCCCCACACACTCAGGGAAATATCCAATCTGGAGACAGTCCCCCAATAAGGCCCTTTGGAGAGACAGAGAGAGGGTATGCCAGCACACACCCAGCGCCAATGACCCTGGAAAACAATTTCCCAGCCACACAGCGCTTTTTTAATATTATTCAATATACATTCACTGCCAAATTAAGTGTCCCCCCCCTCTTTTTAAGCCCTCTGTCACCGTGTTCAGCAGGGGAGAGTCTGGGGAGCCAGCTTCTCTGCAGTGTGCTGTGGAGAAAATGGCGCTGGTCAGTGCTGTGGAATCAAGCTCCGCCCCCTCAGTGGCGGGCTTCCGTCCCGCTCAAAAATACAATACTGGCGGGGGATTTGTATATATATTGCCTCCGCAGCCCATATATACTAAAATGCCAGCCTAGAGGTTTTATATTGCTGCCCAGGGCGCCCCCCCACCCCCACCCCTGCACCCTGCACCCATCCGTGCCTCAGTGTGTGTTGTGTGTGGGAGCAATGGCGCGCAGCGTTACCGCTGCGCGTTACCTCAGTGAAGATCAGAAGTCTTCTGCCGCCTGTGATGTCTTCTTTCTTCTAATACTCACCCGGCTTCTATCTTCCAGCTCTGCAAGGAGAACGGCGGCGCGGCTCTGGGACGAATGGCTAGGGTGAGACCTGCGTTCTGATCCCTCTGGAGCTAATGGTGTCCAGTAGCCTAAGAAGCAGATCCTATCACTTAAGTAGGTCTGCTTCTCTCTCCTCAGTCCCACGATGCAGGGAGCCTGTTGCCAGCAGGGCTCCCTGGAAATAAAAAAACTAACAAAATTATTTTAATCAGAGAAACTCAGGAGAGCTCCCCTCTAATGCACCCAGTCTCCTCTGGGCACAGGATCTAACTGGGGTCTGGAGGAGGGGCATAGAGGGAGGAGCCAGTGCACACCCATTCTAAAGTTCTTTGTAGTACCCATGTCTCCTGCGGAGCCCGTTTATACCCCATGGTCCTTACGGAGTCCCCAGCATCCTCTAGGACGTAAGAGAAAAGATACCTTATTTAAATATCAGACTTTCTATTTTTTTTCCCTCACTTATCTTACTTATTTTTTAATATATTTCATTATGACTGAACAATTTTTAACAATGAAAATAGAAGATATGTTTTATTTATTAATTTGGTAATTGTGAGGTTCTCAGTGCACTTGTGTGTTTATGGTAAAAATGAAGCTGTCTGACATTTGTGGGCTACATGCAAAAGCAGCCAGTATTTGTACTGCACGAAAAAAAATATAAATATATTTGCTCACCTTGCATGGCAACATGGGCCCTCATTCCGAGTTGTTCGCTCGCTAGCTGCTTTTAGCAGCATTGCACACACTAGGCCACCACCCTCTGGGAGTGTATCTTAGCTTAGCAGAATTGCGAACGAAAGATTAGCAGAACTGCTACTAAATAATTCTTTGCAGTTTCTGAGTAGCTCCAGACCTACTCACAGATTGCGATCAGCTCAGTCCGTTTAGTTCCTGGTTTGACGTCACAAACACGCCCTGCGTTTGGCCAGCCACTCCCCCATTTCTCCAGACACTCCCATGTTTTTCCCTGACACGCCTGTGTTTTTTAGCCAACGCCGTGAAAACGCTGAGTTGCCGCCCAGAAACGCCCCTTTCCTGTCAATCATTTACCGAACAACAGTGCGACTGAAAAGCGTTGTATGAGCACCAGCAAATCTACTAAGTTTTTAATTAAATAACTTAGCGCATGCGTGCTACGTACCATGCGCATGCGCATTTAGCAGCAAATTGCAGCATAGCGAAAATCGCCAACGAGCGAACAACTCGGAATGACCCCCATGGTTTGCTACAGATACAAAGTTAACTTGCTTTTTTTTTTACTTTACTTCCAAATCAGAATCAGACCCTATGTTCTAGCAAGGCATGTGGAAAAGTTAGTATAAAATTAGGGAAGTTGGGACATTGAGAGTTTTGGCGAATGAGAGGACTGTGAAAAAAGTATAAACTCTAGGAAATTGTAAAATCTAGGTATAGAAAATGTTGGCATCAAGGTGCTGGGTAAGAATTCTAATTCTGATTCTTTTTAGAAAGTCCTCTTACCTTAAATGGCTCCAACAGGAAAGCAGATGTAAGCAGTGCACAGGTAGTGGAAATGAGCCATAATAAAAGGCCATGCTCAGAAAGAGATGAAATGTATAGGATTGTGGCTGCAATACAGCCAGATAATAGAATAAATGACACTGAGTAAACCAACCACAGCATCCAGGAAGGGAATAGCCAACCTAGAGGTCTCCAGCGAACACCTGTGGGTAAAAGTGATGTTTAAACCAGTAACAAGCAGAAAACATTAGTAGGTATTCAATTGTTTGAAAAGTCAGTTGGGAGTCTGTTTAATAGATTTCCAAACAATTGAATTCCACCCATTATGTCATTATTACAAGATACTTTTACTTAAGGATTATAATAATAGTTAATAGTGATGCACCTAAAATATTTTACTCACCAATGCATGTTGTAAAGGGGGAAGGAGATACTGATGAGCTATCCCACCGGTCCTGGAGTTCAGAATCATTACTGGTCCCATCAGAAACAAGAGAGGAGGAATATGACCCTCTCCTAGCTCTATCCCACTGGTTGTTCTCAGAGCAGCATCCAGTCACATAGCAGTTGTCATCCTCAAACATGAGACTGTATCCACTCTCAGTACTGCAAAGAGAAATCATGTGATTACTAGCAGTGTTTACTGTGGTGGTGGTGGTGCTGCTGCTGCTGCTGATGATTATGATGATGATGATGATGATGATGATAATAATAAAATAATAGTTTGATGCTGTAGCTCCATTACCTTGGTGACCCTAGGTCTTGGTGGGATGAAAATCTGCCACTGTCTGATTCCTCGGTCAGTTTCCACACATGCGTGTCAGCAACAATGGACTGGAGTAAGTTCTCCTCTACAGCAGGACACAGATGTATAATCAGATGCTGGCTCTAAATGCCTAATAGAGAATGCTTAACATTTTGGTCCCCTCTTTAGATAATGTACCTCCCCAACCCCATACAGTTAGCACTCTACCACTACACAATTGAACAGCCATATTATGATGTTTGACAGCCAGAGAAAGGAGAGTTGTATGCTACTCATAGGATTGGAAAGCTGAGTCCGATCTATGGGTGAGGACAGGAAAGAGTAAGTTAATGGAAAACTTGTTTAGATGGACCAACAACTATTATATCAGGTCACTCATTCATTCCACAATTCCCTTCCTTGCTAACTCTCTAGGAATGCTCAAGATCTCCAATGTTCCATTCTCTTCCACCACCACAATCTGGCACCAATTTTAGGTAATGTAGCACTGGTGTGCCATAAGGGGTGGAAGAAGGACGAGAGCATTACCTAAAAAGGAATGTGTCCCAATGTGAACAACCCTTTTATCTTACTGAAAAAACTATACATGCCAAGTAGCATTGGCACTATCTTTGTACCTATGGCTGGTTAAAAAAAATGTCTTCCAATAGTTATTTAAGATAATGTATGTTGTTTCTTTCAATAGAGAAAATATTTGCCCCTTAATAAGAACCATTAATATCTGTATTGGTTTTATTTTTAAAACTAATATTCATGCCCAGTTTACACAGTAATTAGCTATGGTCCGCCCTGTTTGTGACATGTGCAGTGCAAACAGGTGGCACGCATACTCCCCCCCCCCCCCCCCCCCCTTTCCCCTCCGAGTGCAGAACAGACCACTTAATCTACAGGACAAGAACACTGTGGGGCACCGCTTCGCATGTAATGCGACCTGGCCAAGTAATGTACACTTGGCTCTGGTCACATCACATCATGCGACAGTGCCAGACAAGTGGTTAAGGACACATTCTCCCAAGTCATGTCAAGAACCCTGTCTCTTATTGTTAACAGCTGCTCTCTGGTCTCGCTCTTACATTGTGCTGATTAGGGAGGCCAATCCCAGGCCATTTTTTCAATCCCGGGTATCGGGATCGAAAAATGGACAATCCCGGGATCCCTGGGATTGGTGTTTCCCTGTGTGGCCACCCCCCTCGCCCTGCCCTGCACACATAACTCACCACAGCACTGTGGCGGGCGGGTAGGACACATCAGCTTCACTTTCCCGGCATTTCCTGGCGGCATGTGATGGCGCAGCATGACCACTCACTGTACGTCACGCTATGCTAGGGAGCCGGGAAGTGTCTGAGCATCCTGAGGATGCTCAACACTGATCCCTCAATCCCTGGGATTGGAGCTTTCAATCCGGGGATTGAATGCCGGACGTTTTTGGTACGAAATCCCGGGATCCCGACAATCCCAGGATTGGCCTCCCTAGTGCTGATGGAGTCGTCAGATCCAAATAGATTTAACATAGTCTACATGTAATTTAACTGAAATCACTGCCAATTCAGGGGTTTTTCCTCCAAGCCATTGGATAATAAAGCAGGCAGGTTGGATGGCAAAATCACTATCTATGGAGGCGATAGTATTTTTATTATTAGTATTATTATTATCTTTTATTTATATGGCACCACAAGGGTTCCACAGTGCCTAACAAAGTACATAAACATAAGCAAGACAAGAAAACAATAACTTACAGTACAAGACAATGTAGGACAAGTGCATTGTATATAAACATTGCTGCATAAAGGACAGGACACTGAAATAATCATCAGGGTGGCAGAAATCAAAGGCTAGGTGCCGTTGTAGGGAGTATGGAGTAGAAAATGGTCTGAGAGAAGGAAAGCACATGATGGGAGGAGGCCCTGTCCATGAGAGCTTACATTCTGAAGGGGAGAGGCATACAGACAGAGGTGACAGATGGGGTAAAATTGATCATGTAACAGAGGGTTAGGAAGAGAGATGAGGTAGACGTGAGCATGAAGCAGAGGGCTGGGATGAGAGATGGCTTGGTTTGATGAAGAAGTGGGTCTTGAGGAAAGATGGCTGGGTTTGATAAACATGTGGGTCTTGAGATCCTGTTTAAAGTTTTGTAGAGATGTGGAGAGTCTAATAGGGAGAGATAGAGAATTAAAGAGATAAGGAGCACCACAGCCAAAATCTTGGAGGCAGGAATGGGAGGAAGTAATCAGTTGGCAGGAGAGGCTGCATGTATTTATGAAGCAAAGAGGGCAGGTGGGTATGCAAAGTGAGATAAGGTCAGCATTGAGGATAGATTGGAGTAGAGAGGGGGTTTGTCAGGAATGCCAGATAGAAGGAGATTACAATAGTCCATTCTGGAGATGACCAGTGAGTGCATCCAGGTTAAGAAAGGGTCTGATCCTGGATATGTTTTTGAGATGGAAACGGCAAAACTGCGAGAGGTACTAAATGTGTGGTTTGAAGGAGGGGAAGACGAGATAGCACACTTGAGGGTTAGAGGAGATAGTTGTGCTATCAAAAGATATTGAAATTGTGGGAGGTGAGGTTGTGCGGTATGGTGGGAAGATGATCAGCTCAGCCTTAGACATGCTAAGTTTAAGAAAGCGCTTGGACATCCAAAAAGATACAGCAGAGAGACAGCTGGAAATACGAGTGAGGAGAGGCCAGTGGAAAAAAGGTAGATTAGGGGAAGTGCTAGAGACGTGGAGTCATGAGAGGAGACAGAGAAAGAGTGGTCAAAGAGGTAGGAGGTCAGCCAGGATAGGGCAGTATCACGCAGACCAGTGGAGTGAAGGATTTGAAGGAGAAGAGGGTGGTCCACGGTGTCAAAAGCAGCAGAGAGATCAAGGAGAATAAGCAGAGAGTAGTGGCCCTTGCATATCCATTCATTTTAAACCTGCCGAGAAAGTAATCTTATGTTCATTTTAACATGGGAATGTAATCAGAAGACTGTCACTTGTCAGATTGGAATTTGTACATCCCATAACAGAGGATGAAAATATATCACATAGCCACTCCCTGAACACCTGGTGGTAAACAAATAAAAAATAAAAGACCTGAAATACCTGACAGCGTGAAGAGTGGACTGCAGCTGGACTCCTCTGATAGTGATAGTAGGTCATCTCCAGAGCTGCAGGCAGATTGCAACCTGCAGTGATCATAGTCATTCTTTTTGCACATAGGCTGCATAAAGCCAAATGCTGACTCTGAAGGAATATCATACTGGGCATCATATAAACTATCACAAGAAGATATCCAGATGGGCTGGGAACTAATGGAGGACACAATGTATGAGATTTTTTTTAACAATTAAAGTTTTAAAAGGCACAACCTATCTGGATCAGTGCAAACAGGGTAACAACAACAAAATAAACACATTATAGAGTGTAACGACATCACATGATTATCCCCACCCTACGTTGCTGGAGAAGACATATACAGTCTTCTCAAATATGTCCACTAACACCAATTGCCTTGAGTTTTTCCTATGAATGTCTCAAAACTATTAGAAATATGGGACACTAAGCAAAAGGCATTACAGTTCCAGGGAGTCAAGGAGTATAACGCAGGCAGGCTGGGAGAAAGAAAAGACACCATGAGGACTGAAAAATGAATGGGAGGTGGGCCTGTCTACATAATGCAGTCATGTGACTGAGAGGATAAAGGTGATTAATACATGGACATGTACCCATTTATCCAATATGGTGGGTGGGGACTTAGAAGTGCTGCTGAGGTCTCTAATGACAGTTTTCTGCATCCCTGTAAGTAAACTGGATGTTTCAGCATGTGACAACTTGAACACATCAGATTAATTGAAGAGACGAGTACAGTAGATGAAGGTGTTATGTAACAATTTTCTGAATTTTTATTTGTTTTTTTTTTTGTTTTTTTTAATGGATAAAAAAAATCATAATAACAACATTATTATTTTAAATGTTGGTAGTCAATTTACTGATTACATTTGTAGATAAAAGTGCTTTATCTAATTATTGTTTTAATAACATAGGCCTGCAAAATTGAGGTAATTGAAAATTGTCTGCAATTTGGTACTAATGGTTTTTGGCATACTGATTTAAAATGTCTCTGTCACGCAAGTTTTTTTTCCCAAAGTGCATGGGGAAACTGCATAATAGTGCGTATTCTGGTTGAAACATACATTATTTGCAAAAAAACATTAAAATCAGTTTTAGCACAAAATTATTGCTAGACATCAATTCTGACATTGTAGAAAAACAAAATAAATTGTTTCATGCATGTCCTTATACTGCCTTTTCCTTTTCCCGTCAAAGTTCCTTTTGGTACTTTTTCTCTCCTCTCCACGGCGCAGAAAGTAGAACATACAGACATATAGAAACTTGAAAGTATATTGATAAGAACAATAAAGCATAAGGGTTTCAATATCAATCGGAGTAACACAGACATACACAGAGTATTGCAAAAAAATACAGTAGCTGGTATCCAGTCGTTCCAGAGAAATACAAAAGATAAAATCCAAAGTTGAAAAAAGATTATGTTGAATAAAGAGATCTTTGCAATATATCTACATACGATTTCTGTTGCCTTTCTTATTGTCTTCTATGGTCAAAATGTACATTGGCTTAAACTCGCAAGCATAATGCAGAAGGACAGAAGAGAAAAAAGAAAAATAGAAACCATCATACAATATGCAAAGAAATGCCTATAATATTCCACATACTATAGGAAACATGAAGAAAAAGAGGAAAAGGCGTGAAAAGGAAGGAGATGGGGGGAAAAGGAGAGGGGGGGGGGGGATGTGTGGATGACGAGGCCTCAACAAACCAGTATCAGCACATAGATAATGATGTCTTTTTATCAACCCCATTAGTATTATATCAAGGATATGCAGTGTTTTCTTCAAAGTTATTTGCCAAGCTTAACTACCACCAGAGAGCTATGTGACAACTCGTTCAAAGATCATTGTAATTTGGGAATATTCTTCAGGAAATCTTGTAATAAGATAGGGTCTCCATTTATCAAAGAATTTCTCAGATCCCACCTGAACGTTTGGCAACAGTGAGTAGCGTTCAAAATACAATAGTTTCCGTAACAAGTTGTGAACTTCCGTAACAGAAGGAGCAGCTTTGGAAATCCAAGAATTTAAGATTATCTTTTTGGCCACAGTGACCACACCGTTAAAAAGGGAAAAAGATATTTATCACAGGCAGCCAGAGACCACGTATCAAAATTGCCAAATAGAATCAAAATTGGGTCTAGGGAGATATGTAAAGAGAAAGATGAGGTAATAAAGTTCCTTATTTTATGCCAAAAATGTTTAATCTGGCCACAAGACCAAAAATTGTGGAAGAATGTGGCCGAGGAGTGGTGGCATTTAGGACACAAGCCATCCTCTTCCTGGACAAAAAAGCTCCTTTGTTTCTGTGATATGTATGCTCTATGCAGTGTTTTGATATGAGTATCTTGAAGGGAGTATGTGTGTAACGTTTTCAACGTTTTATGATAATATTTAAATAGCATAGCTCCAGTTATGGGTGACAAAATATCTTTCCTCCATAGCTCAGCCGTGGATTCCCACACAGTGTGTTAACCAGGCGATATGAGTTTCTGGTAGCTATATTTCGTTTTGTATGTAGCATTTAAAAAATTATCGGCGATTTGAGCTATAGGATCTGGAGACCTCTGCTGTAACATTATGGGGAGACAGATTTGATATAGTGTGCAAGTTGGGTATAAGGAAACCTATAATGGGTTGAGACCCCATATGTCTCCTTCAGATGTGAGAAAGATATGAATTGGCCACCCGGGTCAAAAACTTGGGAAGTGCTGCGTAATCCCTTCAATTTGAGTCTATGAAAATAGGTATCTTGTAAACCAGGAATGAACATGGGGTTGCCCAGGAGAGGAATCCATTTTGAATTTTGTGGGTTTTTAGATAACTTCTTATTAGTTGCCCACCAGGTATTATATGTGTCTTTAAAAAAACGGATTAGTGTACACTCCTGAAGGTAAATTCGCTCTGGACGTATGCAGGAGTGCTCCAGGAGCATAGGATGAAAATAAAGTATATTCTAAGTCACAGGTAGTGTACATACTTGTTTCTAGTAAACAGTACAAAATATACCTGAACAGTTAGGCATGGGGGTATTGAAGTAAATCCGGAAATCCCCACCCTCCATCTGCTTTTTGCAGTTGAAGTTTCTGTCTAGAAATCCTTGATTTTTTCGATTTCCACATGAATCTCTGAAAAATGGAATATAGCTCCCCAATATCAGCCAACGTAAGTCGAGGTGGCAACATTTGCATACAGTACGTGAGTTTTGGTAGAAGCATAGTCTTTATAACTTCCATCCTGCCCAGTAATGATAAAGGAAGATTATTCCAATTTTCCAGAGACTTAGTAAAATGAGTAATCATTGGGGTATAATTTAATTTGTATAAAATGGATAAATTGTTCGGGATCACAATACCCAAATATTTAATACGGAAGTGCATAATTTTGATGGAGTTTAAAGTATCCTTGCCTGGAAAAGTGTGTGTGTGTGTGGGGGGGGGGGAGTTCCTGATTTGTCAACATTTATTTTATACCCCGAAAAAGAACTAAAATGTTGAATAATATCAAAAACGAATGGAATAGATTGTTCGGGATCAGATAAGAAGAGCAACATATCGTCGGCAAAGAGGGATAAATGAAGATCTACATTACCTATCAGGATACCGGAATACAAAGGGGATTGTCTTAAAGCTATTGCTAACGGTTCCAAAGCTAACACGAATAAGAGGGGGCCTCTTAGTATAGGGAAACTTTCCGATAAGGTGCCGTTGCAGATTATTTGGGATGAGGAATTAATATACTATGTCCTAAGGAGAGAGACAAATTGACGCGGGAACCCAAAGCGATGTAATATATCATACATGTGGACCCAATGCACTATGGCCCTCATTCCGAGTTGATCGCTCGCTGACGATTTTTGCAGCGCAGGGATCAGGTTAAAAAAAAACGGGAAAACTGCGCATGCGCATGTACACAGCGCGCATGCGCTAAGTACTTTCACACAAAACGTTGTAGTTTTACCCAAGGCGCAGCAACGTTTTTCCATCGCTGGAGTGATCGTAGTGTGATTGACAGGAAGTGGGTGGTAACTGAGCGTTTTCAGGGAGTGTGCTAAAAAACGCAGGCGTGTCAGGTAAAAACGCAGGAGTGGCTGGAGAAACGGGGGACTGGCTGGCCGAACGCAGGGCGTGTTTGTGACGTCAAACCAGGAACTAAACAGACTGCATTCATCGCAAGCTAGGAGTAAGTCTTGAGCCAATCTGAAACTGCATGAAATTTTTTAGTAGCAGAACTGCTAACCTATCGTTCGCACTTCTGCTAAGCTAAAATACACTCCCTGAGGGCGGCGGCCTAGCGTTTGCATTGCTGCTAAAAGCAGCTAGCGAGCGAAGAACTCGGAATGACCCCCATGTCAAATGCTTTCTCAGCATCAAGGTATAAAATAGCTTTTGGCACATCAGACCTACATTGGGACCTACACACCACCGCCAAAACCCGCCTGATATTTACCACAGTGTTTTCGCTTTTAACAAGGCCTGTCTGATCGGGATGTATGATATCAGGGAGTATTACTTTAAGTCTGTCGGCTAATATTTTGGTCAATAACTTATAGTCGATATTAAGAAGAGATATCGGCCTATAGGAACCCAGTTCAGAAGGATTACGACAGGGCTTCGGAAGTAACCTCAGACCAGCTGAGGTTAAGGTGGGTATTATATTAAGACTTGTAATAGTCTGGCGTAAAGCCATCTGGGCCTGGGGCTTTACCAGATTTCAGTCCTGAAACAGCTTTCGCTACTTCCAGTTTAGAAATGGGAGCTATTAAGGAAGCACTCTGATCCGCAGTAAATTGTGGGATCGGCAGAGCCATCCAGAAAGAGGTGCTATCTGCCAAAGGTGGAGGAGGAGTAGAATATAAATTTGTATAAAAGTTTTTTAGGACTGAGGCTGTTTGTTCATTATTGGAAGATAGGGATCCATCCGGCATTTTCAAAGGATGGATAATGGAAGAGGGGCGTTGCCCTTTTAAGAGGTTCGATAAGGTCTTACTGGACTTATTGTCAAATTTATAGAATCTCAGAATCAGAATCAGCTTTATTGGCCAGGTGTACTGATGTACACTAGGAATTTTTTGTGGTACAATGCATTGCCAAGCAGCAACATGAAGGGGGAATACATAGCATAAGATAGGGGAAAAACGTGGCATAATACAGTACATTATAAACATTACACATATGAGTTCATACTGCACATTGCAACTGTAGGATGGACACGACATAGTAGACATATTATATGTCATGGGCTGGTCTGATTGTGTTCCTGGTAATGACCTGGGTGAGCCAGTGGAGGGCGCAGGGAAGCAGAAGTTAGGTGGCTTGAGATATGGACAAGTCATATGCTGGAGCACTCTAGAAGATTACACAGTGAGCACAGAGAATTGGCAAGACCTGAAGCAGAGGCGCGGAGTCTAATTCGCCAGGGGTTTTCGCCAGTGACCCCCGCCAGGGGATATGGTCTTCACTGCACCTGACGGGCAAGTCGCGGCCCTCTGCTCAGGTTCCTCTGTGGAGGCTATGAGACACTCAGGTATACAGAGATGCTTAATACCGGATTATACTGAAGTGCTTAATCATCGATAGTGAGTCCGATGGTGACGTGAAAAGGTAAGTAAATCGGAGATGGTGAACTCAGGAGTGCTTTGGTAGCTGAGGATATTCGGAGACTGTGAGGGGAATCCTGGACTGAGCACCGCAGACTGGTAACGCACTGAGATGGAGATAGTGGAAGTCTCTGGCGGCAGGTAAGTAACCAGGAAAAGGAGGTACAGCAGGACACAGGTAAATGGATCTCTGGAGCAAGCCTGGAGCCTTGAGAGCGACGCTGGAGAACTTGCAGAAGAACTGACAAGTTGTTCAAGGCAATGAGGACTCTGGAAAGCCTGCTTATATCCCTCCTGAAGGATGCTGATTGGTTGCTTCTGGCAGCAGCATGCACAGAACCAGGAAGTAATTACCTGTATACCTGGATCATGTGACTCTGGACAATGTGACTCTTCCAGAGTCAGTGGAAATCACGCTAGTAACCACAGAAAGCACCAACGGCTGATCTGCGGCACAGAATACACCAGCGTGCCGGTAAGTGGCGTGTGCGAGCAGTGCGTGAACTGTGGTTCCTGACATTGTACATGTAAGACTAAAAACGAAGGCTGCTTGACAGAGCAGCACTGAGGCAGCCATCCGTGGCACCAACTTGAACTCAAACAATGCACATAATACAGAAGATTTAAGTAATACATCAAAAGATAAACCACACAGATAAAAAAAAAAAAAAAAAAAGAAACCTTGAGCACACAGAAAGCATAATGCATGATTGGTGTAGGCATTTTGGTTAATAACCTCCAAGGGTTGTGTATTCCACCTTCACAAGGTACCAGGTGCGGCAGCCATCTCAGGCGCACTGCGTAGGATTACCTAGGGTGGAATAGTCCACCCCTAGAAGAGATAACAAAAAATGGGGAGATTGCAGAGACCTAAGGTTCAGAGTAGGGTTCCAACAAAACCATCAGGTCCATGTATTTTTCATCCCATCCACAAGCGCACCAGATAAGGCAGCCATGTTGGGCGCACTACGAAGGTTACACAGTGGGAGATGAGCCATACAAGGGCCAAATGCATGTATGGGAAAACTGACACGTCTGTAGGAGTATGCTATACCCTGCATGGAAAGATCCAAATGAAGCACACCTTGCAAGACTGCGCATATATAGGGAAAATTCTTTCAAGGACTTTCTTTCAGTACAGGACGCGGAAGCCTTTCTTCACATGCAGGCGGAAGCCTCCGATCTCCAGGAATGATTACATCTCCTTAGCTCAGGCATTGTGATACTGTATATCTTTATTCTCTTGCAGGTTATGTTATTCTACTGCTTCTCTAATTGGTTCTCCAGTTAATACTGTAGTTTATAGTCTGTTTATATTCATGGTTCCCTGCATTTTAGATGCCCTCTAATTAGGATATATATATACTGTCTTTTTGTTTCTAGATTTTTTGTTTCCAGTTATATGTTAGCGACATGACAAATTGTGTGGCTTCTCCACATATTTTGCCATGTATTCAAACTGTACTGATATAGCTTACGGGCTAATTTGTATGCAATACCATTCACTTATACCCATCGGGATATGATTGTTAGGCATTATTCTATTTACCTGTGTTTCCCTTGGGATCCGTGTTTTGTTTTCTGGGATAGTCGGGTAACAGTTAATATTTTTCTCCAGGAATTGTGCCGATCCACTGGTCGCTTCTTTACGGTTATGAGGTGGTTGACGGGATTGTATGGTTTGTTGATGTATAGAAGTTATATTTGGGTCACTCAACCGGAATGTCGCTTTGCAAAATATAAATATTTCTTTCTGTATGTTTCTCTATATTTGTTGTGTCTCCCCCTCCCCCTTCCCTTTTCCCAGTGGATGACGAGACTTTTTGACCTTTACTGTCCCCCTCTCCCTAGTATAATTTTTCTTTCCTGGCTTTTGTCAATTCTGCAGAATAGTCTTGGAAAATCAGAAGGTTATGACCCTCCCAAGTAAGGTTACGGTGTTTACGGGAAGCGTGCCAAAGTATCTCCTTGTGAAGGTAATTCAAAACTTTAAAAACCACAGCCCGGGGTCTGCTGCCCTCTTGTGACCGATATGGGCCAAGGCGACGAGCTCTCTCAATGACAATATCAGCACATTCATTTTGTACATTCAATAGAGCTGGAAGGGTGTGACGAACAAAAATCAATAACTCCGAACCTTTCACAGCTTCAGGTAAGCCTTTAACACGCAGGTTATGTCGTATGGCTCTGTTTTCCAGTTCACCTGTTTTGTTATGTAGGTGATAGCAAGCTTTAGTATTCATACTCACAGCCTTCTTAAGGTTGGCAATGTCAGCAAAGCATTCCCCCATTCTGTGTTGCATAGTCGTTAGTCTGTGAGAAAGTTGGGATAGCTGCCTGTTTATGTCAGCAGTCTGCTCCTTTAAGAGCGGTCCCACTGTTTCTCTAATGGCATTGACCATAGCTGTATAAGTAATGGGTGCTTCTGACATCTGAAGCACAGCATTGGGCAATGGGGAAGCACTCCCTTCAGATATAGTATTAGAGAGAGAAGGAGAAGGGGATCTGTCCTGCGGCGTCAATGGCGGAGAGACATGGTGAGGGTGAAGCGGCAGGGAGACCTGCAGTGCAGGCAGAGACTCACCCGAGGCCGTGGCCAACGCCATTTTGGCTTCAGTGCGGCGCCGCTCTTTATCCATCTGGCTCTTGTTGCGGGGCATGAGGGGAGTCAGAAAGTTCTCCATATATCGGGGGCTGTCACCGGCACTGCAGGGACCCAGCTGGCCGTTCGCAGGAGGCTTAGAGCCATCAGTAAGGCACAAATAAGCGGGGGGTTAGCGGAGCTTCTCTCTTCAGCTGCCTTCCATGGGGCACCCAGAACCGGAAGTCGCATATGCAGTTCTTCAGAAACATGGCACCCGCCATGTTCCAGAGACTAATACCTAATGCACATGCACGGCGACCATTTTGGCTGTGATATTTACTCTGGCTGCAGCGCCCGACGTGGGACACATTCAAACTGTCTCTAAATCATGTTACATGCATCTAAAAAACATATCCAAAATATGTCCTTATCTTACACAAGACACTGCAAAAACTCTAATCCATGCACTCACCATCTCCCACTGTTACATGTGCTGTCTGCAGCTCTGTTCTGTCTGTTTAACTGCAGCTCTATTCTGTCTGCTTAATTGCTGTAGCAGCACACCTGTTGGGGAATGCTTTGTTACCTGACTCCAGCCTGTTTCTTGTGAAAGTCAGGAATCTGGTGGATGTGCAGCAGCACAGCTGCAGAGAGTTGGTAATTAGGGGAGGCTGGCTGTGCTGTGACTCTCATTGGCTCTTGTCTCCTATATATGTGTCGTCTGTCCCTCACTCCTTGCTGGTCATAGAATTGGGTTGCAGCGGAAGCCTTTGTCCTTCTGTGCCAAGTCCCAGTCCTGTTGGAACACTGCTTCCTGTCTGCCTTAGCATCAGGTGCAGTGTGGATTCTTCCACACAATACTTGTTTTTTTGTCCTGTCCGTATCTAAGGTCTTTCTGTTTGCTATTCATTATCATTCTATTTGCATACAGCTGCTTCACACATAACCACCACATTTGCCTCTATTACCACAGTCCCATTCCACTGCAGTCTCTCTCTGGCCTCTTTAACCATGTACACAGTCACAGTCATATTAGTCTGTCCTCAGACCAATTCCTGGTCTCAGTCATTCTCTTGCTGTACTGTCTATCTTCTACAGTAGTACTGCTCCTCTGTGTTGGTACTGCGGTTGCCAGGAGTAACATCCACTGACCTGGAGCATTCTATGTTGTTTGTATGCCTGTTCTGCTTTCCCTGTCTGAACTCTATTTCCATGCACTTCTGTTGTTGCCAGTAGCTCCCACTGCTGGTTCAGAGCATTCTTTGTTATTTATGTACCAGTTGATTTATGTTCCTTGAATGTCTCTTTAATTAGATTACCCTGTCTGTTAGTCAGCTATTGCCATCTCTCCAGACTACTTCCTCGTTGCTATTTCCATTGGTGTACCACTCCTTCTGTGTCTTTCAATAACCAGATTTCTTGTTAGTACCTTTACCCTATTACCATACCTTGTTATTAATTCATTATTCTCTTGTCTTGTTCTTGTCTTTTGGTATTCTTGGTCTTGTCCTTAATATATTTCCTACCGGCATTGATTCAGGTCACTTGAGAGTTGAGCTCATACTACCGCCAGTGGCGTAAGTCCTGGTGGGCATCCCAGTACTGGTAGGCGCATAAAGCCTTATGGGAAAAGCAGCTCTTATAGGCAAGAAGACCTGCTGAATGTGTTCTATGAGTCTCAACCCCTGGTGTACAGGGGTCACTGCCAGAAGATCATCAGCGTTCTCAGAAGAAACCAAAGGAAGACTCTCTAGTCGTAACAGTCCTGCAAAAAACCTCAGTTACATTCATAACACCCGCATTGATTATTGCAATAGTCTCCTTACTGGTCTTCCCAAGAAAAGACTCTCACCATTACAATCCATTTTGAATGCAGCTGCAAGGCTAATCTTCCTAGCAAGACGTTCATCATCTGCTGATCCTCTCTATCAGTCCCTCCAGTGGTTGCCCATATTCTACCGTATTCAATATAAAATACTTCTACTCTCATATAAAGCTATCAACCAAACTACATCAACATATCTCTTCGCTTATCTCAAAATATCTCCCAACTCAACCTCTCCGCTCTGCATAAGATCTGCGCCTCTCATCTGCACGGATCACTTGCTTTCATTCACAATTGTAGGTCTTTCTTCAGGCTGCACCCACCCTAATGAATGCCCTCCCACGCACAATAAGACTCTCCTCTAGCCTCCAAACTTTCAAGCGCTCCCTGAAAACTCACCTATTCAGGCGAGCCTATCAAATTCCTGAACCAGCTACAGAAACATTCATATCTAATTACATCCCATCAGGACTGACTTTGCAATCTGGTGACTGATATGCTATAGATAGAGCCTATCCTTGTGTATCCTTCCTATTTCTCAATAGATTGTAAGCTTGCAAGCAGGGCCTTTCTACCTCTATGTCTGTCTGTTATTACCCAGTTTTTCTTATCACTGTTGATTCCAATTGTAAAGCGCAACGGAATATGCTGCGCTATAAAAGAAACTGTAAATAAATAATAATAAAATAAAAGGCAAGTATTAAAACATGGGTGCAGTGTATGCAGTGTGGGCCCCCCTAGACCCAGAAGCCTGTGTGCACTGCACACATTATAGAACCACCAACAGGGTTGGACTGGCCCACAGGGGTAACCTGTAACACTGTCTGGGGGCCCTCCCTCTCCTTTAGGGATCAGGTCCCAGACTGTGCACTTGAATGATACATAATACACATGTTATATTATACTGCACAGGACTATGGTGTATTTTCGACAGTGCATTGCTGTTATTAATCTGTAACATTATCACTAGCAGTACTTACTATATATTTATAGAGGGTTCCAGAGCATGCACTTTTTATTGGGTAGCCAAGCCTCTTTGGTGGCTGGCCACACCCCCTATAAAGATTGGCCACACCCCTAAGCATGGGCCCCTAGCACTGCTTTCCCTCCTGTGGGCCCTTTATTCCCCACACTCTGACACTGAACGCCAATAGTACTTTGGTATCTGTGTTCCATCTCCTTGATATCTTAATAAAATCTTTCCCCTTGAACTTCTTACAGCATCAAGATTTTCACGGAAATAGTCTAAATGAGAATTCAGGAAGTGCACCTGTAAACTCATTGAGTAACCCAAGTCTTTGTATTTCATCAGCATGTCTTCCACAATACACTTAAAGTTAGGGTTGCCGTGTAAATGATGCTGCTGTAAAAATAAATGGGAGGACTCGCACAAAGTCTTGCGCTTCCTGCTTCTTGCAGGCTATTACATTCATAGAAACATAGAAACACAGGAACATAGAATTTGACGGCAGATAAGAACCACTTGGCCCATCTAGTCTCCCCTTTTTTTAACCATATTTTTCCCCCTTTATCTTTCATAAGTTTCTGAATATCTGGACCGATGAAAACACCTTCTTTCACTTTTACTTCTGACAGTCACGGAAACAAATAAGTACAATAATAGATAAATCCCGCACCAATGTTTGAAAGCTCATATTGTATATATTCAAATATCAAATGTTTCCTGCTGCTATACAGTTAGTCTCATATGTGATGTATAGTCACATCAATCATTTGTCTTTTTGTTTGCAGGTGCTATCCTGATGCTTCAAGGTCCTAGGACCAACATATTGGTGGTCATTCCGAGTTGTTCGCTCGGTAATTTTCTTCGCATCGCAGCGATTTTCCGCTATTTGCGCATGCGCAATGTTCGCACTGCGACTGCGCCAAGTAAATTTGCTATGAAGATTGGTATTTTACTCACGGCATTACAAGGTTTTTTCTTTGTTCTGGAGATCGGAGTGTGATTGACAGGAAGTGGGTGTTTCTGGGCGGAAACTGGCCGTTTTATGGGAGTGCTTGAAAAAACGCTACCGTTTCTGGGAAAAACGCGGGAGTGGCTGGAGAAACGGAGGAGTGTCTGGCCGAACGCTGGGTGTGTTTGTGACGTCAAACCAGGAACGACAAGCACTGAACTGATCGCACTGGAAGAGTAAGGGGCCCTACACATATATCGATGCGCCGCCGAGGTGCCCGACGGCCGAGGTGCCCGACGAGCGACCCGGCGGCGGTGGGGCAGTGACGGGGGGAGTGAAGTTTCTTCACTCCCCCCGTCACGCGGCTGCATTGAAGTGCAGGCAAATATGAACGAGATCGTCCATATTGGCCTGCATGCACAGCCGACGGGAGACCAGCGATGAACGAGCGCGGGGACGCGCATCGTTCATCGCTGGAGTCTCCACACTGAAAGATATGAACGAGTTCTCGTTCATTTATGAACGAGATCGTTCATATCTTTCTGAAAATCGGCCAGTGTGTAGGGCCTATAAGTCTCGAGCTACTCAGAAACTGCACAGAGAAGTCTTTTTGCAATATTGCGAATCTTTCATTCGCAATTTTGCTAAGCTAAGATTCACTCCCAGTAGGCGGCGGCTTAGCGTGTGCAAAGCTGCTAAAAGCAGCTTGCGAGCGAACAACTCGGAATGAGGGCCATTATACAAAAAAGAAAGAGAAGCAGAAGAAGCATTTTTCTAGGATGCACTGGAACCAAAATAAATGTTAAAATAATAAATCTTTATTAGATATACATTAAAATGTTTAGGATTGGTAAAATATTAAAATATAGTGTGATAATAAAACAAAGTGTGAAATTAAAGCTACAGAAACTCCTGTCCCGGAAACAACAATGCTCCTACTTCAAAACTTGATCAAATGATGTATAAAAAAAATCTTCTCAAAGTGCTAGAATTACATTTTTGTTTTGAAGTCTAATACAGTAATTCTGAAAATACTGAAAATGAAAATTTGAGTCTGCAGACACTTTTTAGTATGTTTTCTGCAAATAGCACCCAAAAACCTATAAAAATTAGCTATTTGTTTTCAGACGTTTCTATTAAAAGACTGTATAATATATCTTTACTGTAAATATCTGTTTCTTCTCACCTCTTCAATTATTAATGTAAATGAACAATGGCACCAAGATATTATTACGACCGATGGGTCAAATGCAAATAAAAAGGAGTCTAAAGCAAGACCTTCCACCAATTTATCAAGATTAAGAGTCAAAAGTTGTATAATAATAATAATAATAATAATTATTATTATTATTATTATTATTATTATTATTATTTTAGTTATAGAGGTTGAGTATCCCATATCCAAATATTCCGAAATACGGAATATTCCGAAATATGGACTTTTTTGAGTGAGACTGAGATAGTGAAACCTTTGTTTTTTGATGTCTCAATGTACACAAACTTTGTTTAATACTCAAAGTTATTAAAAATATTGTATTAAATAACCTTCAGGCTGTGTGTATTAGGTGTATATGAAACATAAATGAATTGTGTGAATGTAGACACACTTTGTTTAATGCACAAAGTTCTAAAAAATATTGGCTAAAATGACCTTCAGGCTGTGTGTATAAGGTGTATATGTAACATAAATGCATTCTGTGCTTAGATTTAGGTCCCATCACCATGATATCTCATTATGGAATGCAATTATTCCAAAATACGGAAAAATCCGATATCCAAAATTCCTCTGGTCCCAAGCATTTTGGATAAGGGATACTCAACCTGTAATACGTTATTGAACATTATAGTTATAATATGTTATTGAAAATGATTTATTCTTTTTATGGTCTTTCTTGCCAATTAATTTACTGAGATAGGCATATCTGGATACTTTGATAGCAGTGGTAGAACTACTGCCAGGGCAGCCCATGAGGCTGTTATGGAGATAGGCAGTGAAAAGAACCTGACAATCCTGCAGCTGCTCCATCCACTCTGGAGGCCCATGCTCTGCTCTTCTGATATTCAGTGGTGACTAGTGCACAAGCAGTAAGCTCTGTTTGGGTTTTCAGTTCAGCACCCTCATAATGAACCCTCTGTTTAGCCCTGTCATAGGTATTTCACTTAAATGAGAACTGAGTTTTGAAAACAACACTTTTTGATTTGTCTTTCTAGACATGGGGAGTCCATTGACAGAAAAATACAAATTATTTTAGTATATTTTAATGCAAATTCTCCTCTGTTATGCAAAGAAATGGCTGTAGGTTTAAGATAATTCTATATTTCATAACAGTTGTTATTTCCCTAAAAAAAAAAAAGTACATGCATCTTTGAAAAAGTTTAAGATGCTCAATACTGTATGCCCAGTTGCTCACCTTCCTGTATGCCAGCAGAAATCCTTGCCAATGTCAAAGGCAAACTTGCTGCTGGTGATGGACCTCTAGAAGACAGAAATCCATCATTAAAGTCATTCGTTTTATTCCCTGTTGTCTCCCTATGACAGGGATATCTTTATTTTTTATACAATCTGTTTTATTAAATAATTTTGATATACAAGGAGGGGGAACAAAAGAGGGGGAAAAGATTACATGTAAAAAATGACAGGGATATCAGTGGTGGTCTATATGCTGTCACTTACACAGCTGAGTGAAGTGATGTCCAGCAGAGAGTCTGCCTTTCCAGGGATGGATAACATGGATGAAGTATCTACATGCAGTTCCTCATCTGCGGATGAAGTTGAGGTAGCCAAATCATCTACAAATACCTGAGGAAGAAAGATGACCCTCTCTTAGAGAAGGACAATATAACCAAGTCCAAAGACACCTATGAAGATGCCTACACAAACACAATTTATTATACATATGTCTTACCAAACTACGTGTTTCCCGGAAAAGGAATGTGACTAGAAGCTGCAGTGGAAGAACAATCAGACACACAAGGATCCCAACAAAAACACTTTGCCATGTAAGCAGAGACTGGCATCCCAGACGATAACTGATGCACAAAATTATCAAATAAAGAGAGAACATTGAGTTAAACGTTAGATACAAAATGTTACCCAATTACATTTCCATTGCAACTATACAGAACATTATGCTATTTTCTTCCCAATATAAGAAACAATAATGAAACTTACAGTAGTAACAATAAAAATATCTGTGCACTTTTGATAAAATCATGATTTATTGCTGACCTATTTCCCTGAACTCCAACTGCGCCATACCACAGGGAACAAGCTGCCATGTAAAGATGAAGAGTCAGTGCACAGCTTGTCACTCTTTGAATACGTGTAAAGCGGCTCCGTGCAGGACGCAACCACACAGACAACCAGAGGTGCCAGTCTGTGACACCAAGACGTAGTTGTGCTGGAAACACTTGGGAAAAACTGTTGAGTTCTTGAGGACCTGAAAGAATAATTTGTGATAATAAAAAAATTCCATCAAGATACATTGAAGAACCACTAGGAAGAGTATCTGATAATAAAAGCGTTTTGGTTCGTTTTCAGTTTTCTCTTTCTGATAGGATGAACTGGCTGGAAGGGGGCTCTCCTGAATAAATGTGTTTAAGCTGCAGCACTGTACCTGATGCTACACCTACATGCAAAAGACAAGACTGTGTCCTATATATAATAGCCTGCAAAGTGCACGAACCAGCATGATTTCAGCTATTAATCACATAGGTTTACAATGGCAATCATTTAAAAGGCAAAACTAGGTTGGTGTTGGCTTTCAACTTATTGCCACTTTAAGGCTACGGAATAATTGTGCTTGTGCCTGCAAATAGCAGGCTATTCCATATGGGTATGTGTGTTACACAATGAACTTCAAGGAATAAAGACCATGCATAGAAGGAGTTGTTCCTGGAAAACAAATAGATATTTCTTGTTCTCCGAGATCATCTTCCTTTTATAACATCCAATCACATTTTATACCGGAGAACACATTATTATCTGCACAATAAGTAATGGAATAAAAAAATTGAAATATATAATTAGGACATAAAATTTATGATTTATTTGAGACCTAATTAAAGCTCCAAAAATCAATATTAGTTACTGAGAGTCAGTGGTCGGAAAGTGGTAGTAGTAAGATTTTGAAATGACATTAGTTTGCTTGCATGGACATTCTTTGACTGTCCACAATCTTGCAAATGGTCACACAGAGTAATGCACTTTCATACAGGATATGGGTATTCTCCGGTGTATGGCACATAACCAACAGGAGGATTTGTAGTATACATGTACCCTGCAGATTGTAGACAAACCTCAGAGATAGCTACTAAATCCATTTGATTAACTAGTCACCACAAGTAGTCACCATTACTAGACACCATAAAAGGACTTACAAGTTGCCAGGATCTCTTTCTCCACTTTTCCTCCATTACGTTCATTCTCTACGGACAGCCAGTCATTCAGCAGAAAGAAGTAAAGGAAATCTGTCTGCTTGTCCCACACAGCCACATATTGCAGGAACCATGTAGGATCCAAGCCTAGACAGGCAACAACATCAGATTCATTTATGGGAACAAGTAATCTTCCCGAGATCTATTGAGACTTGCCTATTGCCACCCATACTCTCTATACACGTGTAAGGTGCTATTGTGTGTTTATTTTAATTCTATATACCATCGGAGGATATTATTAGATGAGACTTATACTTGCAGTAAAGGAAAGGACATCGGTGTAAGAACGTATTATATGTTGGGACAACTCTTATTGCATAGATGATTTTTCTGTTTTGTTCTGTGTATTTGTGAGTTGGTGACTCTATAAGTTGAATCTTTGCTGCTTTGAGGTGCTACACCATAGGATTGTTTTTGGTTTTTTTGCAGTATATTTATTACCACATTCACTGTGGTTATCTTCCGACCACATTTGGGTGACTTACAGCTTATGGGAACAGGGTCTCTTCTGGAGCTGTACTGGGACTCGCCTATAGCCAGCTATACCATCTATACACGTGTGAGGTGTCATACATTCCACTAGTATTACACTATTGTGTTTATTTTTTTATTTTTTTTATATACCAATGGGGAATATTATTGGAAGAGAATTATCCTTGAAATAAAGGAAAAGATATAAGTTCAGGTATTGTTGTGGGCATTAGTTAGTGTGCTGGGGGGATACCGGGGGGGGGGGGGGAAGCACTCCCCCCTTTCTGTCTGCTGTGACCCCTAGATAAGTATCTCCAGAGTGATTGAGCAGCTACCACTGTGTTTGTTTGTATGTGTGAGAAGGCATTGAATGGGAGCAGAATTTGGAAGGCATGCTGGTCCTTGTAGTGCTAATAGGAGATCTTAGGGGTCGCTCTCAGGTAAGCTAGCCCTCAATCTGGATGTAGTTTTGTATGACCCTTTATCATGAGGCCTTACTGTTGACAAATCACATGGCCATATGTGGGCACTGCTATTAGGTAGCGTAGGACTGCTCAGAGAAGCCTTGACACGGCTCAGCAGCTAACCACGTATTTGCAAATGAATGTAACAAATATCTCTGAAATTCTATTACCAGATAGGTTCTGGTATCGGGTATTAGTCAGTGTGCTGGGGGGATACCAGGGGTGGAAAAAGCACCCCCCCCCCCTCTCTGTTTGCTGTTTACTGTGACCCTTCCCCTTTTCTAGCACCTGATAAGTATTTCCAGAGTGATTGAGCAGCTACCACTGTGTTTGTTTGCATGTGTGAGAAGGCATTGAATAGGAGCAGCAATTGGAAGGCATGCTGGTCCTTGTAGTGCTAATGGGAGATTTTAGGGGTTGCTCTCAGGTAAGCTAGCCCTCAATCTGGATGTAGTTTTGTATGACCCTTTATCATGAGGCCTTACTGTAGACCAGTGATGGCTAACCTTGACACTCCAGCTGTTGAACTACACATCCCAGCATGCCCTGCTACAGTTTTGCTATTTGGGCTTGCTAAAACTGATGCAGGGCATGCCGGGATATGTAGTGCAACAACAGCTGGAGTGTCAAGGTTAGCCATCACTGCTGTAGATAAATCACATGACCCTATGTGGGCACTGCTATTAGGTAGTGTAGGACTGCTGATATCAGAGAAGCCTTGACACGGCTCAGCAGCTAACCATGTATTTGCAAATTCATGTAACAAATATCTCTGAAATTCTATTACCATATATGCTCAGGTATTGGTGTGGGTATTTGTCAGTGTGCTGGGGGGATACCAGGGGGAGAAAAAGCACCTACATCCCTGTTTGGAGTTTAGGGTTAGACTGTTGGAGGGGTAGGGTTAGGCTGTGGGCAGGAGGGGTTAGGGTTAGCTTACTGCAGTGCCCCTGTCGGGATTTCAAGCAGTCGGGATGCCAGTGTCGGTATTCTGAGCGCCTGCATCCTATCGGTAACCCATACCCAACCCTTTAATACTATTATTTCAAACAGTTTCTGATTATCTTTCTTAAACTTCACCTTTATTTACTTTTTGATTATTTTACATGATCTACTAAAATAAATATTATCATACCAGTGTTGTCATGCCACACACGAATCTTCCAAATCTCTCCCAAGTTACTATCTGTTTCAACCTGGAATATATCAATACTCCCAGTATTAAAACCTCCCCTGTTGTCCAGGTCACGGGCTCCGCTCTGATTCAGTCCATACAGACAGATCCCAACATGCGCAGTTGTACCTGAGAGAATTGTGATAATTAGGTACAGATGGATAGGATACACGTATGTACAATAAACCATGTTAACACAGGTATAAATGAAATGCATGGCCAAGAGCTCAAAGCAATTATGTAAGCTAATTTAATAGAATTATTAGTATAGAGATATGTGCACCACAAAGAACACTACATATCAACGGATATAGGGGGTCATTCCGAGTTGATCGTTCGCTGCCAGCGATCAGGTGAAACAATGACATTTCTGTGCATGCGTATGCCCACCAATGCGCATGTGCGAAGTACGGGTACAAAGCTCCTTGTGGTTGTGCTCAGGTTCTAGCGAAGTTCTCCTTCGCACTGACGGCCGCAAGAAGATTGACAGGAAGGGGGTGTTACTTGGTGTCAACTGACCGTTTTCAGGGATTGTTTGCAAAAACGCAGGCGTGTCTGAAAAAATGCAGGCGTGGCTGGGCGTTCGCTGGGCAAGTGTATGACGTCAAATCTGGACACGAATAGTCTGAAGTGATCGCAAGCGCTGAGTAGGTTCAGAGCTACTCTGAAACTGCACAAACTGTTTTTGTAAAGCTCGGCTGCACATGCGTTCGCACTTTTGCTAAGATAAAATACACTCCCCAGTGGGCGGCGGCATAGCGTTTGCACGGCTACTAAAACTAGCTAGCGAGCGATCCACTCGGAATGACCCCCATGGTTAATATAACATTTTTACCAGGAATCATCAATGGCACAGGCAGAAAAGAAAGTAGATATGTTCTTCATGGGTAATAGTGAATTATTCAGCTTGTTGGGACTATACCACATTAATGCACTCTACATATGATAGGGTATCCCTGCACACACCAGCCAGTATCTAAAACTCATTGAGAACTGCATTAGGTATCATAAAATACAAATACATGCTATTGTAAAAAATAAAAAAGGTTAAAATATCTAAATTATTACCATGGTTGACTAAGTGTTGGTTAGTTTTTTTATTTATTTTTTACAACTACTGTCTTTCTTTGCAATATGTTATATTTAAAATGTTATTTTCACATGAGAAAATATTAACTGGCAGATTCAATTGCGGATGGGAAATTTAAGAAACTTAGCAGTGGAGGGTTTTTCCTGCAGCCGTGGGGGTTTTTCGTAGTCAGTTAGGGGACGCCTCCAGAGCTTGTCTGATTTTTCCTAAAATCTTTATTTTTAGGAAAATTCACCAGGCCTTGCTCTTCACCCCGCAGCACAACCCCCCCCCCCCCCCTTCCCCCATCCCCCGTCCCCTAGGACTAATTAAGCAATTAAAGGTGTACAATTAGCTTAATTAGTCTGTAAGTACTTTCCTTCCAAAGCGGGGTCTTCTTCCTCCAGCGCCGGGAGCCGCATCGTTCATTGTTCGTATTGTACACATTGGCCCTCATTCCGAGTTGTTCGCTCGCTAGCTGCTTTTAGCAGCATTGCACACGCTAGGCCGCCGCCCTCTGGGAGTGTATCTTAGCTTAGCAGAATAGCGAACGAAAGATTAGCAGAACTGCTACTAAATATTTTCTTGCAGTTTCTGAGTAGCTCCAGACCTACTCCTAGATTGCGATCAGCTCGGTCCGTGTAGTTCCTGGTTTGACGTCACAAACACGCCCTGCGTTCGGCCAGCCACTCCCCCATTTCTCCAGACACTCCCGCGTTTTTCCCTGACACACCTGCGTTTTTTAGCACACTTCCGGAAAAGGCTCAGTTACCACCCAGAAATGCCCCTTTCCTGTCAATCATTCACCGATCAGCAGTGCGACTGAAAAGCGTTGCACGAACAACAGCAAAACTGCTAAGTTTTTAGTTAAATCACTAAGCGCATGCATGTTGCGTACCATGCGCATGCGCATTTAGCAGCAAAACGCAGGATAGCGAAAATCGGCAACGAGCGAACAACTCGGAATGACCACCATTGGGCGATATTACAAAGTATATCGCTCAGAAGGGTGAAAATGAGCGATATCGTTTAAAATATCATCTAGTGTATATGCATGTTTAGACACCGACGCTGGTGCTAGTAACCTTTCCAAGGATGAAGAGACCTGGACTAATCCTTGCACAGAATGGGCTAATCCCCGAGCACATTCTATTCCCTGCTGGGGAAGCAGAGGGAACCTGAGAAGTAGCAGGTGCCAGAGGCAGCAACTGAGGTGGACCTACAGGACCAGCATGCGGCTCTGAAGCTGAAGAGAGTTGCTTTGAGAGTTCTGCAATAGCTGATCCCATGTAGGGGTCAACATGTCTATAGTAGCAACCCCTGGTGAAGTGAGTAATAGCTCTCCCCCTCACAAATTATGCAAACAGCACCATGGTCTGTTGTAGGCTTAGGGACTTTAGCCTGACAAATATTTTAGTCACAGTGCCTCCGTTCTCTGGTAGTCTTGGGGCAGTATCCTATTAGGTGCAGTGAGTTACCACACGGTATTAATGGGCTTTTAGCCCGTTAGCGCTAGAGTGGTCATTTATCACTCTTTATCCATCTCCACTTTATCACTTTTTAAGGCTTAATACATTTGGGCCTTAAGAGCCTGAAAACTACACCCTGCTCCTCTGTGCACTTGAAAAAAACTGGAGTCTTGAGGCTTTCGGAGGATAGAAGGGAGTGGAGTTAATGTTCAAACAAGATAAGTTTAAGTGCCAAGGTCCTCGGACTCATTCCTATGCACCAGTATTCCAGTGTCCCCTAGAGGAAGAAGTAGAAACATTGTAAAACAGGTCCCAGCTAACATAAGAGATTCTTATCACTAAGTTCCAATTATATTACAACAGCCATAGCAACGAAACGGGTGTGCATGGGTTTCCTTACCTTTAGCATGTAAGCTTTTAGGAAGTGCCCTCTTCCTTCTTGTTATCCCCCTAGTACTATCCATGCCACCCAGTGACGTGCGGTGAGGTGAGTCAGAAAATTTTCTTTCATACTAACATATAAGACAGAGTTTTGACTATATAAATGTGGAAATGTGTTCCGGCGCTGGGACGATGTGTCTGCTCCCAGCGCCGGGCAAACAGAAGTGGCGGGTGTCCGGTGCCGGGACCATCTATTGGTTCCCGGCAATGGTTATACTGCAGAGATGGCCAGCGCTGCGGAAGTGGCGCTTCAAACTTTGCGCTGATTCACCAGGCAATCGGAAACACTGGCAGAGGGATTTAAAATCCGGCACCCTCTGTGAGCTAATCACGGCTCGCGGAGCAGCAGCCAATAGAAAGCGCCCGTGGCGAGCTGGCCCCACCCCTGGCTTGTGATGTCAGATGCTGCCGGGGAGCGGAGAAGTCAGGCGGCGGCGGAAGATGATAGATACCACGTGAAGAGCTCCAGTGGCCTGAAGACACCGGGATCAGAGTGCGGCTGGGGACCAGAGAGGCTACCAGTGGTTGAAAGAGAAAGCTGCCCCCTGGTGCCTCTCCCAACGGACAGGTAGGCCCTCGGTGAGGGCACCTGTCACCTACTCCCCTCCCTAGACCATCAGGGATTGGGCACTAGGCCCGTGAGCACAGTCAGGCTAGGGTCTGTTGCGCGGTAGGCGGGCATTAGGTCCGTGGACATAATTCAGACCTCTGGCCTGTGCACTTTTGTGGGCACTAGGTTCTAATTAATTAGTGCCCCCAAATGAGAAAGTTGATCTGGGCAGTAGGCCCAGGTCACCAGAAGGTGATTAATCGTAGGCAGGCTGTAAGCCTGATCCCTACATAAAGGTAGGGCTGGGCATTAGGCCCAGGTCACTCCAACGTGCCCTAGTAGCAGGCTTTTAGCCTGAGCCACATTAAATAAGAGTGATCTGGGCATTAGGCCCAGGTCATTCCAACCTGCCCCATGATAGGCGGGTGGTGTGCCCGTGCCTACATTGAATACGTGTGATCTGGACACTAGGCTCAGGTCACTCCTGCCGCTGAGCTAGGCAGGCCAAAAGGGTCTGAGCCTTGTAGTTAATAAGGTGATGTGGGCATAGGCCCAGATCAATAGTGTGCCCCTCATTTAGGTCAGAGCCCCTGCATTGCGTTGGACAGTATGCCCAATTGAACACTGAGGAGAGGTGGGCAGGCTTTGCAGCACCCACTCCCCAGTAATTAAAGTAATTTTCCCTGTGTGGAGGAACATTTAGCTGTAACAGCTTGAAAGCAGAGACGTAAATAGACAGGACGTTGCCTATTCTTGTACAGTGTTATTGTGATGTTTGCTGTTTCTGTGCAGGAAAAAGTTTGTTTCATATGTTGCGCGTAGAGTTTGTGCTGCACCACACACACCAGAGTTAGTTTGAGTGCTCTGTTAATGAAGCTAGTATAGCGGAAGCACCCTAGGTTAGGTTTTAGCCCTGCACGGCTGTTGCAGTGTTTCTGTCTGCTTACAGGGATCTGTAAGTGGAGAAGCGGAGAGTGTACAAGAATAGCAATGGTGAGCAACATCTACATCTGTCTTGTCTTGTGTGTTTGTTTGTTTGTTTGTTTGTTTGTTTGCTTCTACCTATCTATCCTCCTTTCTTCTGGGCGGACAATGAGCCTTGCAGTCCGGTGCGAGGTTGAATTTTCACCTGGTGCGTAAGTATTAATAGGTTATAATTCGATGCTCTGAGGCCAAGAGTGCAGAGGATGACCTTATCTAAGCCAGACACCCCTGATCCAGAAGACAGCTTGGTTTGGTGGGCATTTATGTCTGTAGTCAGGAGGAACGGTACTCACATCATCCCCTTCCTACTAGATTGTCGTGTCAGTTTCCAGTTGGTGTACTAGGACTGTTGATTTATCTAGCGGCCTGAAGGTGAGAGGGTGCAACACCAGCAAGGGTGTAGCTACCATAGGTGCAGGCAGTGCGGCTGCTATGGGGCCCAGAGCTGAGAAGGGCCCACCTTCCCTGTCACAGTTACATGCGTTACATACATTTTACGCCATCAGGTGGTACGTAGGGGTCCTTTCAAACTTTTTCCTTGGGGCCTGCAATATATCTAGGTATGCGCCTGGGTCTGTAGTGTGGTATAAAATGAACTGGTGGGCATGTTAATGTTATATAATATGAACTAGGGCACTGTAATGAGGCACACTTTGAACAGGGAGCACTATATATCATAATGTGAATTGGGGGTACTGTGCGGCATAATGTGTACTGGCAGCTCTGAAATGTGACATAGGGCTAAATTAAGCAGTACTGCGATTCATATAATAATCTATGGCACTACTATGGGAGCATAACATTAACTAAGGCTCTACTATGGTTCAGTGAATGAACTAGGGCACTATTATAGGGCATAAAATTAACAACTGCTGCAGAAAAGTGTCTCTCTAGAAGCATTGGTACGGGGGCCCCTTCAAAATATTGCTATGGGACCCGCAAAGTTCTGGCTACGCCCCTGAACACCAGGTAAGAAGCAAGGCAGCAGGCATTGCACTGTAGGCATCAAATAAAGTATATGAAAAAGACAAAGAAAATATTAGAAATATCTTCTTTGTATTATTCTAGTAATTTTTATAGTCAAAACTCTAGAGTAATAAGCCTTTTCTTTTCTACACATCTCTGATCAAAACTCACCAAATTTCCAGCAGTATGTACTGCTGCACCTGTGTATAATGCCCACATGGACTCTTTGGCTCAAATATTCGGTGGTATTCAAATGATATATCACGCCCAATCTCCTTTCTACAGTGATCCCCGTTATCACACATATCATGGCCATAGTAGTCAGGTTTAGCTGCGTAAAGGGTTAGGGTGCCTTGCAACCCCGGGGGTAGCAAGCTGAAATGATTATACCACGGTCGTCAGCAGAAACAGAACGGGTGTGGAAGGAGGTGAAAAGAATTGAATACCGCCCATTGTGTGTAAATCTGTCTCTGGTACTAGCCAATGCCTCCTCAGCCATTTACCGCACCGCACGTTCCCGATGCCACCAGTACTCGTCTTTTGTCTCCTTTGGTGACTATGATACTGTTTACTTGCACATACAATAGAGAATATTTGAGTGCTACCCTTCTCCCGAACACCTTTGCCCCACCCCCCACCACCACGACCACAGCCCCCCTTGATCCTGCTTCTTTAGATGTAGGCGGTTTTCGACCCTTGCCCCTGTACTCTTCCGCCCCTGGCATAGTTTTAATTGTACTTGTGGTATTTGTCTTTATATTTCCATATATATGCCACTTATGGGTCTATTTACTAAGCCTTGGTTGGAGATAAATTTGACGGAGATTAAGTCCCAGCCAATCGGCTCCTTACGGCCATGTCACAGGCTGCGTTTGAAAAATGTCAGTTAGGAGCTGATTGGCTGGTACTTTATCCCCATCAGCTTTATCTCCGTCCAAGTCTTAGTAAATAGACCCCTTATTCCTGTATGGCGCTGCATACATTTTATGATGCCTAATAAAAGAGATATGGCATTTACTGTAGAGTAATGAATGGGGAAGGGGGTTGGTGATGAAGGGATCAAACCTCAAGGATGGAGGCCTAGGTAGAAAAGAGTTTTGTGAATCATAAAAGTCTGGTGCAAACACATGGCCGTTGGTTGGGTTTGTAATATGTTCTTATTTGTGCACTAGGCACACTTTCAGGATGAAGGCTGGTGTTGTGATCAAGGGTTGAGATTCTTCAAGCTGGAAACCTACCAGGCATCTAGCAGCCATGAGATTATCTTTGATGAGTATCTAACTGAGCTTAGAGACACCAGGAATAGGTCATGGGTGAAAATAAAATGATTTATATGTGGATATCATGCCAAAATCCTGCCTACATTAATCTTTAAAATAAGTATTATATGCAACTTTGTTGAGAGTGTCCTGTGGTAACTGTCTTTACGCCTTTTTTGCTCTACAGAACATTAGTAATGTTGCAACCTTTATTTCTTTGCATTCATATTAGCTTCTTTGCATTCATGTTAGCAAGTATGTACATTTAATTATATATCTGTGCAAAGTGTAAATACGCACATGTCCAGACAAGCTATGTGAGGAAACATACGCACCTGCGCCCCTCCTCCAGCCTGTCTTCACCAGTACCCAGTATCTGTATTGACCTTGCGGACCACACAGTGGAATGATTCCTACTCGTGACACATCCAAATGGTCCAACTTGTGAGAAATTAGGACCAGCAGCACATATAAAGAAAGAAGCACTAAACAACATGTCACCACAAGTGTCCATTGTTGAGGATCCTAAGTGAGGGATAACAGTGTAGGATGGGGAAAGTATGAAAGTGGAATAAGAACCAAAACACAAGGAAAATTAAGTACAGCAAAATCGGGAAGTACTGTAAACTAAATATAATATAAAAATCCAACAAACATATAGGATATAGTGAGCTTATTTGTCAAAATAATATTTTAGTTTTAGTTAATAGTAAAAGTTTTAAAATGAAGCATAGTGCACTAACTATCAAACTTACAAACTTAACAGTAATATTTTTGAGTACAGTAGGTAAATTATGCTGTAAAATATATATATATATATATATATATATATATATATATACGTATACGTATGTATAAAATTACACATATATGGCTATCTCCCAGTAAACCAAAATAATAATAAAAAAAAGGAATAAAAGAAAATGATATAAAGAAAACGACCCTCACCTTTTACTGCCAATCCAGGCATGTGCACCGTATACCAAGTATCCAAAAACAATTAAAGAGGCAATTTCATGAAAATATCAGTTTGTTTGTTTTTTATATAGAAATCGCTGTGGCAGGTTATAAGAATTTTGTAATTTATCTTTTTCCAAAGATTTTTTTCAAGTATGCTACTTCTGATATTGCATTACCATGGCAACCACCGACACATGGCAAGTTTATATCATGCGAGAGACCCATAAAGGTTTGTCTCTACAGTCTCCTTTTTACCTCTGTGCCAACACTTGACATGAGAGCAGTAATACTGTGTCTGGCAACAATTTTGATTGTCAACAAAGAAGATTTTGAAAAGAAAATAATGATTTGTAGAAAGATAGCAAAGCAAAACCAAACACATTTGTTGAAAGAGAGTACAGACAATGAAAACACTATAGTTATACCAATTCCAGGAATGTCCATGCTTTAGACATACATAAAAGCATTCTCTATAAATATCTATTTATCTATCTGTTTATCTATACACAAAGTGCTTCTTTTGTTGTGGTACTCTAAATTTCTTTTTGGTTTAATTTTTAATTATTTTTCCTAGATCCAGAAACGCTAAGAAACTACTGAAATCATTTCAGAAATTAGTAAAATCGGTATCTTGGAAATTACTATTTTTCTGTGTACCAGCATATAGGTGCATAATGATCTGGCCAGACAGCGGCATCTGGCCAGAGTTGTCCGTGGTAATAGACAAGTGACACTGGCTCAAATCACATCCACATTCAATGTAGGAGGTACCATACACAGCAAGGCAGTGCAGAATTCTTTAGCTTCCATGAGATATGGGAGCAGAAGATCCACCAGAGTACCCCTGTTAACACTATGAAACTGAACACTGCGTTTCACCTGGGCTAATTGTACCCTGGGGGACTGGCAACATTTGGCGTGGTCTGATGAGACATGGTAGGGTTCGGGTGTGGTGCAGACCCCATGAGGCCATGGACCCCATCTGTCAACAATGCACCGTATAGGATTATGGTAGTTCCATAATGGTGTGAGGTGTGTTCACTTGGCATGGCCCACTTGAAAATGTTACTGACCGGTAACCGCTGTGTTGCAGTGCTTATTGACCATTTGTAGCTATTTATGTACCCCCAAAATGATGGAATATTCCAGCAGGATAGTGCACTATATCATTGGTCTCAAGTTGTCCATAATTGGTTCGAGGAGCATTCTGGATAGTTCAGATGAATGGTGTGGCCACCAAGCTCATCTGATATGAACCCAATCAAGCATTTATGGGACATGATGGAGAGGACCATTCACACCCATGATCTTGTACTTACAAATATCAAGGAGCTTTGGGAAGCTATCCAGGTGACATGGGTTAACATCTCTCTAAAGGTCTACCATTCACTTGTGGAATTGATGCCATGTTGAGTTGTTGCACTTTGCCAGGCTAGAGGGGGTCCTACATGATACTAAGCACCTATCCCATGACTGTTGGCACTTCAGTGTATAGATATAGAGTTAAATATATTCCAAACACAGGTAGGCACACACATGTACAAATATATAATTTTTCTTCAAAAAGTTTATACTTACAGGGGGAAGCAAAACAAGGTGATGTAAGGGCACAAAAACACTGGCACCGAACAGTGTAAGGTGGCGAGTATGACAAACGGCCTGGTGTGGTTGGCTGGCATTGCTTGGGGTCATGCCATTTGTTCTCCATCTATGGCTGGTCATATGGAAGTACTGACAAAGGCTTGAGAAGAGGCTGACAGAGGCTGTGACTGAGTTGATTGAAAGCAGGCTAGTGATATTGACCTGATACTCAAGCAAGGACACTGGCCAACTAAGATACAGCAAACAAAAGAACAATGAATGGAGATTCATATTTATTTAAATAGTATAGAGGTTTCTGTAAAGTCATGTAAATCCTAGTGTGTTAAGGGACAGTGTTTACTTAAACAACTGGCGTAAATAATAAAGGAAATAGGTTATCCAATATAACTGGGGAAGGAGGAATTTACTAGCTCTAGAAGAATTTCTAGAGTAAGGGAGTAAAGAAATTGAAAATTATTGATTACAATCAAACATTTACCTCCATTTACTGGGAAGAAGCAGGCTTATATTTTGTCTGTCCTGTGCCCCAAGAGTTAGATTGTACATGTAGATCCTTTTCCTGACAGATTGATTGGTGGAATGAATAGGTCCATATGAAATTAACAATGTTGGGGAATTTTCAAGAGACCAGTCTGACCCTACAAAATAATCACAGACCATGGCTTCAAAGAAGGACAGTTCTATTACAGCCCCAGGAAACCAAATTACATCACACAACAGATTAAACATCAAATGTTTTCAAAATATTAAAGAAGAGGGATATTTAGTAATAGAGCATTTGGGTGAAGACGTGCACTGAGCAACCAATCATGTCCAGTACATGTCATACAATAAAATACAGGCTCTGTCTGGTTATTATGGTTTAGTGCAAATTTAAAAGGGTAAGATTGTTGATTATCTTGGATCCGAATACTTGTCTTCCAGTGTGATGGTTAAATAATAACACTGAGTAACTGGCAATGTTTGCATTACCTACATATTTATAGGTACATTTAAGTGAATGTGATTTTGCGCTGAGCATCTATGGGGTGCTAATTTAGTGATGAGCGGATTCGGTTTTACTCGGTTTTACTCGGTTCTCAAAACCGAATCTTATTGGCTCACTGATGTCACGTGTTTTGGATAGCCAATAAGATTCGGTTTTGAGAACCGAGTAAAACCGAGTAAAACCGAATCCGCTCATCACTAGGTGCTATCAGCCAGACACGGCACTCCTGACATAACAAGTTTTCCTGCACACCTCAGTGAAGGATGAGGGAATATTTGCAATGTTGATGGCTGCCATGTTCCCCAGCACATTGCAGCCATTGTAGAGAATTTGTCCCATAAAGGTTTTAAGTGAAGTTGTTAAATTACGTTATTATAACCCTTTCTGGCAAATAAATGTATGGGGAACTTACTATTATTTTTCTCAGTTGCGATCAACAAGGCATTAAAATGTTCTTGCTAAGTCTGATCATTTATTCTCAGAAGCTACAGCAGTATTATTATTATTATTATTATTATTATTATTATTATTAATAATAATAATAATAATAATAATAATAATAATAATAATAATACACATTATTATGGCTACATCCCCTCATATTCACTTACCATTCATTGTAGTGATATCAATGTACAAATGTGTTCCTGCAGATCTGTGTGCCAGCTCAGTAGTTACTGTAATGTTGGCACTCCCTCTTGGTGGTAGGAAGACTGATGTTGGGGTCAGAATGACCTCTTTCCTGACAGGCATTCTCAGTTGAATGGCTGAACCTGCTGGCAAGTCTTTCACTGGTACAGAATCCCCCCTGAGTGATGTGAATTCCAAAGCCACTAGTTGGGATGTCACAGACATATTAGGAAGAAGTCCATCAGGAAAAGGGTTATTGTCCAGCTCTATAGTTACTTGTAGGAGTTCATGGTGACCTAACAAAGTACTTGGCAGAACATGCAGCTTAGAGTCTTGGCTGAGGTCAGAAGGAGTTGAGTACAGCAGGTGCTGAGGAAGAATTCTTGTTGCTTGTATTTTAACTCCAGGAACATGAATTATCAGAGGCTCCTCACCAATCATCCGTGACCTCCCGAGAGATACTGTCAATGTTCGTGCCAGGTTAAAGGCAAAGAGAGAAAGATCTTCAGAATATGAGGAAGTCAAAGCACCACCTACAGTAAAGAAATGTGAATACTTTTTATTATTTGTACAGCTCATTTTAATTAAATACGTTCTAAGAATACAGCAAGTAAATACAGTATGTTGTAAAATATGCAGAAGAGTGGTATATTGCTGTTTAGAAGTAAGTAAACATATACACAGTGGGGGGAATTCAACTGTTTCTCCCCGCAGCCGCCACTAGATGGCGCCCAAAGGAGCAATTCAATTGTTGCTCAGTTCAGGTGCACCGAGCCACGGGGAGACACATTTCAGCTCGCAGCCCCCCGTGCTGGCGAGCTGAAATGTGAGAAAAGTGACCTAACAGTACTTTTCGCAGCTAAACCCAACACTAATGAACGGGATCGGCGGGATAAACAGCATCAATTCAAAATCGCCCCTGCGATCTCCCTTCACTCGAGCATCGATATCAACTGAATTCCCCCCACGAGTTTTCTCATAACTGCACTTTCCTAAGTTTCCCCTTATTGCCTCCTACCTAGCAGAGTGAGTATGTTTTCTTGAATGTCATTCTCAGCTCTTTGACCCCTGTCACCTTCCACAGTCAGCACATGGATCATTTTCTCTGTGACTTCCAGGACTTTAAGCCATATTGCAGTATCCATCTCATGAGGGTCCTTAAGATGAGATAAGACATACTGTTACACAAGTACAGGGGCACCGATACAAACTGGCGGCGGGATGTAATGGAGTCCAAGGTCACCTGAAGTGCGGGATGCCGGACAATCTCAGACTTTTTTTAAAGGAGAAAAAACACTTACAATGCAAACTTTTGTTTTAAAGGGCAGTCACTTACAAGGCATGGGTTTGGCTTGTAAGTGTCTGCCCTTTTAAAAAAAAAGTCTGAGATCGGCCAGCATCCCGCACCTCAGGCGATCTCGGTCTCCATTACATCCCGCCGAATTTGTTATTAGTAAACGTACCATGCATTGCGTCAAAGCTGCACTGACAGCAGCTACCTCCCACAAACTGGAGAGATTAACAGAAGACACTGCCTGTGTTACATTGTTACGTATTTGGACGTGGTAATTGTGCTCCCTGTCCGTTGTATTATTATCCTGAGTAAAGATGCAAATATGGAAGACTTGTTACATTAAGAACAATGCATAGTACAACTACTTTAAGTATATCCTTATGTCTTTCTCATTGTTTCTCACCAGGTTTAAGGCAGTGATCATTTCCAGAGCAAGCTGCAGCACTAATGGTGTGTCACTCACTAGCTGCAAATGCTCCAACAACGATTCACTGTGATTCCACAACCACTGTGTTCTGGAAATACCACGGGACAGGGCGGGCATCAAGACTGATAGACTGCTGTACAGAGGGGGAGAAAAGGGAAAATGGAGACTTGCAGAGAAAAATTAATAAGATATGTTAGAAAGTTACAGCCCCATGACCATCACCCATAATAAACCATCATTTTCTGCAACTCCAAACAAACATAGAAACATAGAATTTGATGGCAGATAAGAACCACTTGGCCCATCTAGTCTGCCCCTTTTTTTTTTTTCTTACATTATTTTTTTCTCTAACCTTGTTTGATCCTTATTTCTTTGTAAGGATATCCTTATGTCTATCCCATGCATGTTTAAATTGCTCCACTGTCTTAGCCTCTACCACCTCTGATGGGAGGCTATTTCACTTATCCACTACCCTTTCTGTGAAGTAATTTTTTCTCAAATATCCCCTGAACCTCCCCCCCCCTCCAGTCTCAGTGCATGTCCTCGTGCAGGGCTGTCTTAACAGCAGTGTAGGCCCCTGGGCACAGCAATGCACTGGGCCCCCTACCCATCCTCCAGTGGTAGGGGTGGGGGGTGCTATCAGTGGCAGCTTTGAAGTCCCGCGGGTGGTAGGGGGTGTTCTATCTTCCGCTCAGCATGTAGGACCTGGAGCAGTAATTTCTGCTAATTACTCCTTTACTGCACAAATGGGGCTAAACTGTAGAAGGGGGCATTGGGCTGAATGAGGAAGCCCTGGTACATGACTTTTAGGGTGGCAGGGGGTGTTTAATACGTAGGGGAAGGGTGGATAGTGGAGTGGGCTTAATATTTATAATTTTCTGGTGGGAGGGCAGCTTGCTAGACTGCAGATATCTCAAGTTCCTGAAAATATATTTCTTAGCTTTGAACGGGATAAAAAACTAGAGAGTCCCACTTTTCACAAGGTACTGGGGAATTAGGGCTCAGAGTTCAGGTGCCAGAGCAATTCACCAATGAAAACCTAAAACTGCATATTAGGCGTGTGGAGCTGAAGCAGGGACCAGCTGCTTGAAGGCTGATATTTCTGGTTCTGGGCATAGTAGAGACAAGCTGCCAGTGTCCACCAAAAGGAGAGAGTCGCAGCTTTTGGATTATACCCTCAGAAAAACTCTAAGTCAGACAGAACCCGAGATATCTGGCTGGGAAGAGCAATTAACAGGCTTGGATGGGGACCACTACTTTGAGGTCGGATATCTCCGGTTCCCCATGGCCAATTTTAAAAAATCTGGTACCCCTGGAAAGAGGGGACCCTCAGCTATCAGCTTAGGGCCCTTATACTCCTGGGGCCCTTGGGCAAGAGCCCATTGAGCCCATACGGAAAGACGGCCCTGTCCTCGTGTCCTATTGCTTCTCTTCATTTGTAGAATGTTTCCCTCCTGGACTTTGGAAAGCACTCATTTCTGCTAAGCAAAACAGCAAAATCACCTTTACTCAACCAATGAGGCTAGGATAATGAAAATATTAATTATTGGTGCTGTATGAAAAATGTTTTAAGGGAAATGTATCAATAATTTATAATTAACAAAGAAGAAAGTGAGTCTTACAGTCTGAGTAAGTACATTGTAACTCTCCGCTCCATGCCCATAATGCCCTATCTCCAGCACTGTAGCCTCAATACAGAGAAAACATCAAAAAACATCACTCTCACCGATTTATTGCCAGGGTCCGATCGCCCTGCATATCTTCAACTTCCATGTACACTGTAATGACGCCACCGTCACCGCCTGCAGGAGCCCGCACACTGTGCCAGCTCCTCAATCCACGATATAAATATAGTTTCTGGCAACCCACGGCTGAGCATCTCTGAGCTGATAGAACGTAGAATAGCTGCATGCCCATATCTGGATTGCTCCATCCTGGCAGAAGAAGAGTCACAATTACACAATTTAACTGATGCGGAGTTGAACACAAATGTGTTTTATGGATATCTCTAGAGCATTTGGCACGGTGCATGGTCTGAGCTGATCATATGCCGCTATGGGTGAAACTGAGACGTGCGCTACTCAGTGGCATTTCCACTTGTGGGTCAATGGGTGAACTGGGTAGTAATGGGGCATTTACACTTAGGTAAAGTTAAGCTAGGATGTGTTAGCAGAATTGCGAACGTGAAGAGTTGTGCCCATACAAACATACAGCTGTTTTCATATGGATCTCCTGCACTAGGGATAGGACTCAGGCAAGTGGCCACTATGTAACAGTGTATGGATTGGAGCAATATGGTGGCAGAGGCATATGGGCATATAATAGCATTTTCCTCCATGCAGGCAATTCAGGTGTAATTGCACCCAACTTGCATTCAGCTCTGCATCAACCCAAATATATGCAGGTCACAAAACCCCATTACATTGCATATATCTGAAAGGCATAAGGACAGACAACATTTTGCTTGCTGTCCTATCTCCTAGTAAAATCATATAATCCGATATGTACTTAATCACCAAGTGGCAGTTGGAGATAAGACTGATCACTCTCTCTTGCAGCTTGAGAACCCTCCTACACATGTTACTGCTCTGACTGCAAGGCTAGCACAGACCTTGTGGGAAAAACTGCTGTTTTTTTTTCTTTTGGAGGGGGGGATGTTTTTTTTCTTTTCTTTTTTTTTTTAAATAAAATACCACAGTCTAGTCTTAGTTATACAGCTAATAAATTCTATATTTTACATAAGAGAGTTACTATGTCTAGCTTGCATCTGTATGTGACTACTGACCTGTGCAGTTATATTCCAGAGGAGTCTCATGCCATAATATAGTGCTCTGGGGAGCCAACGAGCAGTGTCCCCCAGTGGGAGGGTTATTTGGTTGTAGAACTATTCTGCCTTCTCCCCAGCCTGGCTCCTTCTGATGAGTAACATGCAGGGTGAATGTGTAGCTCAGATTATTAGGCAGAGTTCCTTTCCTAATCACAAGTTCCCGTGTTGTGGGGCCAGTGGTAGTTGTGTGCATGTCCAGAGCCAGAAAATGTCCATTAGAATCAGTGGCGCTCCAAATAAACTGCAATATAGGTTAGTTAGTGGGAAATAGCGTGAAGTCGTAACTACATTACAAAAACTGTATAACCATGCAGCTCTAAAAGGTCATTTGTTATTATTTCATTTTGTTTAGCTGCTCTCTTCTTTTTGGAAATGTGCAACCCTTCATTATTATTATTTTTTTTTACCCAAAATGCCTACACCAATTCTGCATTGTGCTTTCTGTTTGCTCAATGCTTTCTTTTATGTCTGTGTGGCTTATCTATTGCTGCTTTAGTTAAATCTTCTGTATTATGGGCCTATTTCAAGGTTGATTGCAAAACAACATCTTTCTCTAATGGGCAAAACCATGGCCCTCATTCCGAGTTGTTCGCTCGGTAAAAATCTTCGCATCGCAGCGATTTTCCGCTTAATGCGCATGCGCAATGTTCGCACTGCGACTGCGCAAAGTAAATTTGCTATGCACTTAGTAATTTTACTCACGGCTTTTTCATCGTTCTGGCGATCGTAATGTGATTGACAGGAAATGGGTGTTACTGGGCGGAAACAGGCCGTTTTATGGGCGTGTGGGAAAAAACGCTACCGTTTCCGGAAAAAACGCAGGAGTGGCCGGAGAAACGGAGGAGTGTCTGGGCGAACGCTGGGTGTGTTTGTGACGTCAAACCAGGAACGACAAGCACTGAAATGATCGCAGATGCCTAGTAAGTCTGAAGCTACTCAGAAACTGCTACGAGGTGTGTAATCGCAATATTGCGAATACATCGTTCGCAATTTTAAGATGCTAAGATTCACTCCCAGTAGGCGGCGGCTTAGCATGAGCAAATCTGCTAAAATCCGCTTGCGAGCGAACAACTCGGAATGACCTCCCATGTGCACTGCAGGTGTGGCAGATATAACATTTGCAGAGATATTTAGATTTGGGTGGGTTATATTGTTTCTGTGCAGGGTAAATACTGGCTGCTTTATTTTTACACTGCAATATAGATTTCAGTTTGAACACACCCCACCCAAATCTAACTCCCTCTGCACATGTTATATCTGCCCCACCTGATGTGCACATGGTTTTGCCCATTAGAGAATAATGTTGTTTTACAATCAACCTTGAATTAGGCCCCATGTGCATTGTTTTTGATGTCTGTAAAGCGCCTTGAGTCCTGTTGGAGAAAGAGTGCTATATAAAATTATTATCATTATTATTATTATTATTATTATTATTATTTGTACTCTACTCTAGCTTGTATTCTTTCACTAACAGGGAACACTCTGACTCAATATGCAAATGATACATTAATAATATAAATACAAAATTATCTCTTACCAAAGTGTCATTATTGCAGGTACCGCATTCACCGCGTAACACCACAGGAACCCTATGGCTTATCTGAGAAGAAGTTGACAAATAACAAGAAATGCACTGAACGTAAACTGGGAACACTGGACCAATATGGAGCGTGACCTGTGAAGGGTGAGAAAGGTATAACAACGATCGCAAAGTTAAGGTAATTCAGGGTAAAACAGCCATAGAATAGACTTACTATTTGCTTGGTTGTTGCCAGCTCTCTCCCTGGCTTCCGCACAGACAATGTGAAGATGTATGAGGTATTGGCACAAAGTGCAGACCCTATAATTGAAATCTTTGAGAGACCAGGTAAAGAGGGTAGTGAGCAGGAATAATTCTGTGGATGGCAAAAAAAATAAAAATTGAAAAAAGGAGTTATACAAACTATCTACAAGACATTGTGCCCCCTGTACCACCGTTGTCTCTGACTGCAGTCAAATACATTTCCTGGTTGTATTCCCAATAGTATTGTACAGGTGTTTGTATTCCCAATAGTATTATACATGTGGTTGTATTCCCAATAGTATTGTACAGGTGGTTGTATTCCCAATAGTATTGTACATGTGGTTGTATTCCCAATAGTTTTATACATGTAGTTGTATTCCCAATAGTATTGTACAGGTGGTTGTATTCCCAATAGTATTATACATGTGGTTGTATTACCAATAGTATTGTACAGGTGGTTGTATTCCCAATAGTATTGTATATGTGGTTGTATTCCCAATAGTATTGTACATATGGGGAGTACATCCCTCTTGAGCCACCGAAAGAATCTATACAATTATCTGTTTATATTCAATCAAAAATTAGATTTTAAACCTACCGGTAAATCTTTTTTGCGAACACAGATGCTTAATCACTCACATGGTAGGCAATTCTCAGACATAAAATCTGCACCTGCTATAGGGCTGGTGCACACTTCACTGGCGCGTCCGATGCTGGTGCACCAATTGGTATTTTAGTGGCTACGAACGCTAAAAGTGGGCATCTCAGTTGTTGCACATAGGGCTGTACACAAGGGAAGGGCTTTGTAGTGATATTTGCTTAAAGTCACAGACCTGTGGCAGGCAAAAGACGTATGCGACTGTGTCCGAGTCAGAATCAGGCCATTAGTGGTTTTATTTGGCATATTAATAAGTGGTAAGAATTCCTGCATTGACATACAGTATTTCTCTTACGTCCTAGAGGATGCTGGGGACTCCGTAAGGACCATGGGGTATAGACGGGCTCCGCAGGAGACATGGGCACTATAAAGAACTTTAGATATGGGTGTGCACTGGTTCCTCCCTCTATGCCCCTCCTCCAGACCTTAGTTAGAGAAACTGTGCCCAGAGGAGACGGACAGTACGAGGAAAGGATTTTGTTAATCTAAGGGCAAGATTCATACTAGCCCACACCATCCACACCGTATAACCTGGAATATACGATCCAGTTAACAGTATGAAACAAAACAGCATCAGCCCGAGACTGATCCAAACTGTAACATAACCCTTATGTAAGCAAAAACTATATACAAGTCTTGCAGAAAATTTGTCTGCACTGGGACGGGCGCCCAGCATCCTCTACGGACTAGGAGAAAAAGATTTACCGGTAGGTTTAAAATCTTATTTTCTCTTACGTCCTAGAGGATGCTGGGGACTCCGTAAGGACCATGGGAATTATACCAAAGCTCCAGACCGGGCGGGAGAGTGCGGATGACTCTGCAGCACTGATTGAGCAAACAGTAGGTCCTCATCAGCCAGGGTATCAAACTTGTAGAACTTTGCAAAAGTGTTTGACCCCGACCAAGTCGCCGCTTGGCAAAGCTGTAATGCCGAGACGCCTCGGGCAGCCGCCCAAGAAGAGCCCACCTTCCTAGTGGAATGGGCCTTTACCGAATTTGTGTTAACGGCAATCCAGCCGTAGAATGAGCCTGCTGAATCGTGTTACAGATCCAGCGAGCAATAGTCTGCTTAGAAGCAGGAGCGCGCCGCCAACCTTGTTGGCTGCATACAGGACAAACAGAGCCTCTGTTTTCCTAACCCGAGCCATCCTGGCTACATAAATTTTCAAGGCCCTGACTACATCAAGGGACTTGGAATCCTCCAAGTCCCCTGTAGCCACAGGCACCACAATAGGCTGGTTCATATGAAACTATGAAACCACCTTAGGCAAAAATTGAGGATGAGTCCTTAATTCTGCTCTATCCACATGGAAAATCAGATAGGGGCTCTTGTGAGACAAAGCCGCCAATTCAGACACCTGCCTTGCAGATGCCAAGGCCAACAACATGACCACCTTCCAAGTGAGAAATTTAATTCCACCGTTTGAAGAGGCTCATACCAGTGAGATTTCAGGAACTGTAACACCACGTTAAGGTCCCAAGGTGCCACAGGAGGCACAAAAGGAGGCTGGATGTGCAGCACTCCCTTTACAAAAGTCTGGACTTCTGGGAGAGAAGCCAATTCCTTCTGAAAGAAAATTGATAGGGCCGAAATCTGTACCTTAATGGAGCCTAATTTTAGGCCCATATCCACTCCTGTCTGTAGAAAGTGGAGAAAACGGCCCAGATGGAAATCTTCCGCAGGAGCATTCTTGGCCTCACACCAAGATACATACTTTCTCCAGATACGGTGATAATGCTTCGTCGTCACCTCCTTCCTAGCCCTTATCAGAGTAGGGATGACTTCTTCCGGAATGCCTTTTTCAGCTAGGATTCGGCGTTCAACCGCCATGCCGTCAAACGCAACCGCGGTAAGTCTTGGAACAGACAGGGCCCCTATTGCAACAGGTCCTCTCTGAGAGGAAGAGGCCACGGATCTTCTGTGAACATTTCCTGAAGATCTGAATACCAGGCCCTGCGAGGCCAATCTGGAACAATGAGTATTGTTTGCACTCTTTTAGGTCTCATGATTCTCAATATTTTTGAGATGAGAGGAAGAGGAGGGAACACTTTAGAATATAAGCTCTCACGAGCAGGGCCCTCTTCCCTCATGTGCTTATCCTTCCTTACTTTAATAATCTTCAACTGCACCAAATCCATCAGTCTTCTGCCACCTGATACTTATTCCAGTGCCATCTGCTGAACTATGTTTATTTACCCTGTACTTGTCCTATACTGTCATCAACTGTAAGTTGCTGTTTTCCTGTGTGATTATTTGTTTATGTACTCTGTAATTGGGCGCTGCGGAACCCTTGTGGCGCCATATAAATAAAGGATAATAATAAATAATAATAACACATAGACCAACTGAAACACCCACGGTGTCACCAGGGCGTCCACTGCTACTGCCTGAGGGTCCCTTGACCTGGCACAATACCTCAGAAGCTTCTTGTTGAGGCGTGACGCCATCATGTCTATTTGAGGAAGTCCCCAATGACTTGTTATTTCTGCAAAAACTTCTTGATGAAGTCCCCACTCCCCTGGATGGAGATCGTGTCTGCTGAGGAAGTCTGCTTCCCAGTTGTCTACTCCCGGAATGAAGACTGCTGTCAAAGCACTTACATGATTTTCCGCCCAGTGAAGAATCCTGGTGGCTTCCGCCATCGCCACTCTGCTCCTTGTTCTGCCTTGGCTTGAATCAGAACCGGTAGGTCGCGAAGAAGATTCTCCGCTTGACACAGGCCGTTGTATATGGCCCTTAATTCCAGTACGTTGATGTGTAGACAAGCCTCCTGGCTTGACCATAGTCCCTGGAAGTTTCTTCCTTGTGTGACTGCTCCCCATCCTCGGAGGCTCGCGTCCGTGGTCACCAGAACCCAGTCCTGAATGCCGAACCTGCGACACTCGAGAAGGTGAGCACTCTGCAGCCACCACAGGAGAGACACCCTGGCACTGGGGGACAGGCTGATTTTTTGATGAATGTGCAGATGGGACCCGGACCACTTGTCCAGAAGGTCCCACTGAAAAGTCCTCGCATGAAACCTGCCGAAGGGAATGGCCTCGTAGGACGGCGCCATTTTTCCCAGTACTCGAGTGCATTGATGGACCGACACACTTTTCGGTTTCAACAGGTCTCTGACCATGTTCTGGAGTTCCTGGGCTTTTTCCATCGGGAGAAAAAACCTCCATTGTTCCGTGTCCAGAATCATGCCCAAGAAAGTCAACCGGGTCGTTGGAACCAACTGTTGCAGCAGCACTCTTAGGGAGAGCGACACGCTTTGTAGCAACTGTTCTCTCGATCTCGCTTTTATCAGGAGATCGTCCAAGTATGAGATAATTGTGACTCCCTGCCTGCGCAGGAGCATCATCATTTCCACAATTAACTTGGTGAAAATCCTCGGGGCCGTGGAAAGCCCAAACGGCAACGTCTGAAACTGGTAAATACAGTCCTGTACAGCGAATCTCAGGTACGCCCGATGAGGAGGATATATGGGGACATGAAGGTATGCATCCTTTATGTCTAGTGACACCATAAAATCCCCCCCTTCCAGGCTGGAGGTAACCGCCCTGAGTGATTCCATCTTGAATTTGAACTTTTTCAAGTACAGGTTTAGGGATTTTAAATTCAGAATAGGTCTGACCGAGCCATCCGGTTTCGGGACCACAAACAGGGTTGAATAGTACCCCTTCCCCTGTTGAAGTAGGGGAACCTTGACAACCACTTGTTGCTGACACAGTTTTTGAATTGCAGCTAAAACTATCTCCCTTTCTGGGGAAGAAGCTGGTAAGGCCGATTTGAAAAACCGGCGAGGAGGCACGTCTTCAAATTCCAGCTTGTAACCCTGGGATACAATTTCCATTGCCCAGGGATCCACCTCTGATTGAACCCAGACGTGGCTGAAGAGCTGAAGACATGCCCCCACCGAGGCGGACTCCCTCAGCGGAGTCCCAGCGTCATGCGGTGGATTTAGTAGAAGCCGGGGAGGACTTCTGCTCCTGGGAACTAGCCGTAGCCGGCAGCTTTTTCCCTCTACCCTTACCTCTGGCGAGGAAGGAAGAGCCCCGACCTCTTCTGGACTTATGCGACCGAAAGGACTGCATCTAATATTGTGGCGTTTTCTTTTGCTGTGAGGAAACATAAGGCAAAAAAGTAGATTTACCTGCAGTAGCTTGGAAACCAGGTCCGTGAGACCCTCCCCAAATAAGTCCTCACCTTTGTAAGGCAAAACCTCCATATGCCTCTTTGAGTCGGCATCACCCGTCCATTGGCGGGTCCACATGGCTCGCCTAGCAGAAATCGCCATGGCGTTGGCTCTCGAACCTAGCAGGCCAACGTCTCTCTGAGCATCTCTCATATATAGGACTGCGTCTTTAATGTGACCCAAGGTCAATAAAATGGTATCCCTATCCAGGGTATCAAAGTCAGCTGACAAGGTATCCGTCCAAGCCGCCACAGCGCTACAAACCCAAGCCGACGCTATTGCTGGTCTGAGCAAGGCACCCGTATGCGTATAAATTAACTTCAAGGTAGTTTCCTGCCTGCGATCTGCAGGATCCCTAAGGGCTGCCGTCTCCGGAGATGTCAGTGCCATCTTTTTGGACAAGCGTGTTAAAGCCTTGTCCACCCTGGGCGAGGAATCCCACCGTACCCTGTCCTTTGCCGGTAGAGGATACGCCATAAGAATTCTCTTGGGAATCTGCAGTTTCTTGTCTGGGGATTCCCAAGCTTTTTCAAATAACTAATTCAGCTCATGAGATGGGGGAAAAGTTACCTCAGGTTTCTTTTCCTTAAACATGTGTACCCTCGTGTCAGGGACAGAGGGGTCATCTGTGATATGTAAAACATCTTTTATTGCAATAATCATATAATGAATACTTTTGGCCACCCTTGGGTGTAACCTCGCATCATCGTAGTCGACGCTGGAGTCAGAATCCGTGTCGGTATCAGTGTCTGCTACTTGGGACAGTGGGCGTTTCTGAGACCCAGAAGGGCCCTGTGACACAGTCAAAGCCATGGATTGACTCCCTGTTTTATCCCTGGACTCTGCTTTGTCCAATCTCTTATGTAATAAAGCCACATTTGCATTTAAAACATTCCACATATCCAACCAGTCAGGTGTCGGCGTTGCCGACGGAGACACCACAATCATCTGCTCCACCTCCTCCCTAGAAGAGCCTTCCGCTTCAGACATGCCGACACACACGTACCGACACCCCCACACACTCAGGGAAATAACTATATGGAGACAGTTCCCCAATAAGGCCCTTTGGAGAGACATAGAGAGAGTATGCCAGCACACACCCAGCGCCACCAGACCCTGGAATAAAATCCCAGTTAGGACAGCGCTTTTATATAAATATATATAATAACACTCACTGCGCCAAATACATGTGCCCCCCCCCCCCTCTTTTTTGCCCTCTGTGATCGTGTTCAGCAGTGGAGAGTCCGGGTAGCCAGCTTCTCTGCATGTGCTGTGGAGAAAATGGCGCTGGTTAGTGCTGGAGGATCAAGCCCCGCCCCCTCAGCGGCGGGCTTCGGTCCCACTCAAATAATCAAATAACTGGCGAGGGTTAATAATATACTGCCTCCGCAGTATATTTACATCTGCCAGTGTCGACTTGAGGCTATTAATTGCTGCCCAGGGCGCCCGCCCTGCGCCCTGCACCCTTACATTGCCCGCAGTTGTGTGTGTGTGTGGGAGCAATGGCGCGCAGCGTTACCGCTGCGCGTTACCTCACTGAAGAACTGAAGTCTTCTGCCGCCTTTAAAGTCTTCTTTCTTCATCTACTCACCTGGCTTTTATCTTCCGGCTCTGTGAGGAGGACGGCGGCGCGGCTCCGGGACGAACGGCGAGGGGAGACCTGCGTTCCGACCCTCTGGAGCTAATGGTGTCCAGTAGCCTAAGAATCAGAGCCTATCACTTAAGTAGGTCTGCTTCTCTCTCCTCAGTCCCACGATGCAGGGAGCCTGTTGCCAGCAGTGCTCCCTGAAAATAAAAAACCTAACAAAATTCTTTTTCAGAGAAGCTCAATAGAGCTCCCCTGTAATGCACCCAGTCTCCTCTGGGCACAGGATCTAACTGAGGTCTGGAGGAGGGGCATAGAGGGAGGAGCCAGTGCACACCCATTCTAAAGTTCTTTATAGTGCCCATGTCTCCAGCATCCTCTAGGACGTAAGAGAAATACTGTATGTCAATGCAGGAATTCTTACCACTGATTAATATGCCAAATAAAACCACTAATGGCCTGATTCTGACTCGGACACAGTCGCATACGTCTTTTGCCTGCCACAGGTCTGTGACTTTAAGCAAATATCACTACAAAGCCCTTCCCTTGTGTACAGCCCTATGTGCAACAACTGAGATGCCCACTTTTAGCGTTCGTAGACACTAAAATACCAATTGGTGCACCAGCATCGGACGCGCCAGTGAAGTGTGCACCAGCCCTATAGCAGGTGCAGATTTTATGTCTGAGAATTGCCTACCATGTGAGTGATTAAGCATCTGTGTTCGCAACGCTCCCATAATACACCCAAAAAAGGACCACCTTTGTGCTACTGAATAGCCACCTCCGTCACCACCTGGGACCACCCAATACATTTTCAATGAGCTTCTCTGTGCATGCGTCTGAAATTGCAACTACGACTCACCGACTTAGATGTATGCAAGGTAAAAAAAATGCACAACTACGTCAGACATCAACATACAGGTAGCATGCTAATCAGAATACGGCCCTATGTGCTTTTTCTTAATCAAGACATACAATTACTAATTGTAGATTCATTTTTAAATTCACCCACTTAAGCTAAGATACATGGCTCACATGTGTGCAGTTAAAGGGGGAGATTCAAATGTTTGAAAAGTCAGTTGGGAGTCTGTTTTTTCCTATCTAATAGACAGGGAAAAAAACAGACACCCAACCGACTTTTCAAACATTTGAATTCCACCCAAAGTGTTTCAACTGAATTTCAAATAAAAAACGACAACTGTAAGAGGTTCCAAAGTTGCTCAGTGGATTTCCAACAAATTTCATTATATTGTATCACCGGGAAACAAAAGCCAATTTGCTTCTCAAAAGAAGAACCACTCATGTTTTTTTTTTCATGATTGAATTAGGTTAAGAACATTTATTTAAAGTATATCAAATACAATTTTATTAAAAACAAAAGCACAAAATAAATAAAAATGTTCAAATACATTGGTTTAAACATTGATGGTTGCAACATCACAACCATCGTGACTTCAGTGTCTCTGCACGTGATCCTCTCTGCAACCAGCCAGGCTCCTCAGGGAAGGTAAGGGCTGCTTTTTGCTTTACATTTCCCCAGTGACTGCTAATGTATGCATCTGCAGGGTGGGGGGTGCTGCTGGGCTGTCCGATCAGCAGTCATCGGCAGCACGACAGGCACTGGTGGTGGGGGGTATGGGACCAGGAAGCAGAGGGACCGAGGGTCCTTCTGAGAGCAACAACTACAGGACTTATCTTCCTGCAGATGCACAGTGGGGGGTCATTCAGCAGTGATAGTGCTGAATGTAAATACAGCAGGACGCACCCTGTTGCAGTAGTGATCTGAGCTACGTCCTAGGATGCAGCATCGGATCTCTCACCACTGGGCGGCTTGCAGCAAAATGCCCGTCGCAGAGGCCAGGAAATCTCCGTTCTACAACTGAGATCCCTGGTCTCTTCCCACTGCCAAAACAGAGGCCGTTGCTGCCCCCTCTCCACCACCCAGACAGCAGCAGACTGTCAATCACTGACAGTCTGCTGCTGTCCTGCTTCCTATGTTGTAGGACCCGTTTGCGCACATGCAGAACTGGTCCTGCGCATGTGCAAAATAACGAAGATCTGTACTTTGCAATGATGGGCGCGGGTGCAACCGCACCTGAATGAAGCTCAGTGCACCTTCTGACACGTTGTATCAGATGCGACCAAGTCAGGGGAAGCACAGCATTTAATGTGACCATGCCAGGCAAATGGCTAAAAACAAAAAGATGGCATTCAGGACATACAGTATAAGCAGACTCAAAAGAATGAAGACAGAGGGGGTAATTCAGACCTGACTGTAGCAGAAAACTTGTTAGCAGTTGGGCAAAACCATGGGGGCCATTCCGAGTTGATCGCTAGCTGCCATTGTTCGCTGTGCAGCGATCAGTGTAAAAAAACGGCTAATCTGCGCATGCGTAGGCACCGCAATGCGCATGCGCGTCATAAGGGTACAAAATCCATTGTGGTTTTGCACAGGTTCTAGCGACAATTTCAAATGCACAGCTGGCCGCAAGGTGATTGACAGAAAGAGGGCGTTTCTGGGTGTCAACTGACCGTTTTCATGGAGTGTTTGGAAAAACGCAGGCATTCCGGAGAAAAAGCAGGCATGGCTGGGCGAACGCTGGGCAGATGTGTGACGTCAAAAGCCAACCCTCCAACGTTAGAATCAACGCACACGAAGAGTAAGTCAAGGGCTGGTCTTTTTTTGCACAAAATGTTTTTGCAGGCGCTCTGCTGCACATGCGTTCGCACTTCTGCAAAGCGAAAATACACTCCCCGGTGGGCGGCGACAATGCGTTTGCACGGCTGCTAAAAACTGCTAGCGAGCGATCAACTCGGAATGACCCCCCATGTGCACTGCAGGTGTGGCAGATATAACATTTGCAGAGAGAGATAGATTTGGGTGGGTTATTTTGTTTCTGTGCAGAGTAAATACTGGCTGCTTTATTTTTACACTGCAATTTAGATTTCAGTTTGAACACACCCCACCCAAATCTAACTCCCTCTGCACATGTTATATCTGCCCCACCTGCAGTGCACATGGGGGATGATTCCGACTTGATCGCAGCTGTGCTAAATTTAGCACAGCTACGATCAGGAACGCAGACATGTGGGGGGACGCCCAGCACAGGGCTAGCCCGCCCCGCATGTCAGTCCCTGCCCCGTCGCTGAAGTACAAAAGCATCGCACAGCGGTGATACTTTTGTACTTCAGGAGTAGCTCCCGGCCAGCGCAGATTTTGCGTGCTGGACGGGAGCTACTCGTCGCTGCTGCAATCAGATCTGAATTAGGCCCATAATCTTAATTATTTATGCAAGGTGTTTGTAAAAGAAGGAACAGTTATAAAGGGGACAGATACAAGTCTACATGAAAATGGACAAGTAATTGTTGGCTGGAAAGGGTATGTGATTAACATACCGACAGTCGGGATCCCGGCGGTCACAATACAGAAGCCAAGGTCCCGACGGGGGCACCAAACCACTGCCGGTATACTGGCGAGGTAGGTGATTCCCCCTCTATGGGTGTCCACGACACCCATAGAGGGAGAATAGAACCTGTGGTGAGCATAGCTTGCCACCAAGCCCACAAGGGGCTGAGATGCCCTCGCCACCCTGCTAGCATCCCAACGCTCGGGATGCCGATGTCAGGATAGTGAAATTCGTCATCCCGGGCTGCAGTATTTCATATCGAATCCCTGGAAAGGATGCACTAGTAGAGTCCATAGCAACCAATTAGATTCTAGTTATTATCTTTTAGAAGGTGCTAGATAACTGATAAGTACATTCTGATTGGTTGCTATAGGAAACATCTCCACTTCTGAAAACCAGAACTTTAGTAAATATACCCCTAAGTGTATTGTGATTCCCTTTCCTTCTGATTGACCACAAAGGCCACCCAGCATGCTTTTTGACCTATCTTGCCTGTCACAACCATGTAATTTTTCTTGGCATGTTTGTGGCGGATTCTTAACCTGACGCTTAGTAAATCTTGGGTTTCTATACTGCTAATGGGAGAAACATTGATGGTTCATTAATGTTCTATTGTAATCCAAAAGATAGTTTCTCAGCGGGTTTCCAGCAATTTAGGCTTTAGTAAATCAGCAGGATGTGAACTGCTGGAAATGCAAAACTGCTTAATTAAATCAAGTGGTCACCTTAGAGTTGGTCATATTTAAAAGTTCAATTCCTGGTGATTCCGGAACCCAATCAAGAAAATTTTCAAACATTAAGGGGGATATTCAATTGTGTGACATGTCAGCTGGGCGTCTGTTTTTTCCTATCTAACAGACAGGAAAAAACAGACACTCAATCGACTTTTCAAACATGTGAATATCCACTTCTATCTGTATTAGTAAGAGCAAGGTACAATACTTGAAGAATCTGGAGGATCACCAAGAAATTAACCATTTTGCAGACCTGTTTACTCCCGCATAGGCAAACACAGGGGGTTTCCAGCTGCCGTGAAACCCCCCCTTCCCCACAGCCTGGCCAGCAGCCACTACATACAGTATAAAGAGTGGAATGGAGCTGCTGCACATGTCCAGCGGTAGCATATTTTTCTTGCAAGTCTACTGTGTGTATGTGTCTGGGGATCCGAGTACTCAATCATGGCACAATAGAGAGAATCTGGTAAGTGGCTTACTGTGATCATTGGGCCTACTATGTCTGTACTACTGTATTACATAAATGGTACTTTGTTTGGGGCAGACTATAGCTTGTTACGTGCTAATTATTAGTGATGTGCACCGGACATTTTTCGGGTTTTGTGTTTTGGTTTTGGATTCGGTTCCGCGGCTGTGTTTTGGATTCGGACGCGTTTTGGCAAAACCTCACCGAAAATTTTTTGTCGGATTCGGGTGTGTTTTGGATTCGGGTGTTTTTTTTCAAAAAAACCTAAAAAACAGCTTAAATCATAGAATTTGGGGGTCATTTTGATCCCAAAGTATTATTAACCTCAATTACCATATTTTCCACTCATTTCCAGTCTATTCTGAACACCTCACACCTCACAATATTATTTTTAGTCCTACAATTTGCACCGAGGTCGCTGGATGGCTAAGCTAAGCGACACAAGTGGCCGACACAAACACCTGGCCCATCTAGGAGTGGCACTGCAGTGTCAGGCAGGATGGCACTTCCAAAAAATTGTCCCCAAACAGCACATGATGCAAAGAAAAAAATAGGCGCACCAAGGTCGCTGTGTGACTAAGCTAAGCGACACAAGTGGCCGACACAAACACCTGGCCCATCTAGGAGTGGCACTGCAGTGTCAGGCAGGATGGCACTTCAAAAAAATTGTCCCCAAACAGCACATGATGCAAAGAAAAAAAGAGGCGCACCTAGGTCACTGTGTGACTAAGCTAAGCGACCCAAGTGGCCGACACAAACACCTGGCCCATCTAGGAGTGGTACTGCAGTGTCAGGCAGGATGGCACTTCCAAAAAATTGTCCCCAAACAGCACATGATGCAAAGAAAAAAAGAGGCGCACCAAGGTCGCTGGATGGCTAAGCTAAGCGACACAAGTGGCCGACACAAACACCTGGCCCATCTAGGAGTGGCACTGCAGTGTCAGGCAGGATGGCACTTCAAAAAAATTGTCCCCAAACAGCACATGATGCAAAGAAAAATGCAAGAAAAAAGAGGTGCAAGATGGAATTGTCCTTGGGCCCTCCCACCCACCCTTATGTTGTATAAACAGGACATGCACACTTTAACGAACCCATCATTTCAGCGACAGGGTCTGCCACACGACTGTGACTGAAATGACTGGTTGGTTTGGGCCCCCACCAAAAAAGAAGCAATCAATCTCTCCTTGCACAAACTGGCTCTACAGAGGCAAGATGTCCACCTCATCATCATCCTCATCATCATCCTCCGATTCCTCACCCCTTTCACTGTGTTCACCCTCCTCACAGATTATTAATTCGTCCCCACTGGAATCCACCATCTCAGGTCCCCGTGTACTTTCTGGAGGCAATTGCTGCTGGTGAATGTCTCCACGGAGGAATTGATTATAATTCATTTTGATAAACATCATCTTCTCCACATTTTCTGGAAGTAACCTCGTACGCCGAATGCTGACAAGGTGAGCGGCTGCACTAAACACTCTTTCGGAGTACACACTGGAGGGAGGGCAACTTAGGTAGAATAAAGCCAGTTTGTGCAAGGGCCTCCAAATTGCCTCTTTTCCCTGCCAGTATACGTACGGACTGTCTGACGTGCCTACTTGGATGCGGTCACTCATATAATCCTCCACCATTCTTTCCATGGTGAGAGAATCATATGCAGTGACAGTAGACGACATGTCAGTAATCATTGGCAGGTCCTTCAGTCCGGACCAGATGTCAGCACTCGCTCCAGATTGCCCTTCATCACCGCCAGCGGGTGAGCTCGGAATTCTTAGCCTTTTCCTCGCACCCCCAGTTGCGGGAGAATGTGAAGGAGGAGATGTTGACGGGTCACGTTCCGCTTGACTTGACAATTTTCTCACCAGCAGGTCTTTGAACCTCTGCAGACTTGTGTCTGCCGGAAAGAGAGATACAACGTAGGTTTTAAATCTAGGATCGAGCACGGTGGCCAAAATGTAGTGCTCTGATTTCAACAGATTGACCACCCGTGAATCCTGGTTAAGCGAATTAAGGGCTCCATCCACAAGTCCCACATGCCTAGCGGAATCGCTCTGTTTTAGCTCCTCCTTCAATGTCTCCAGCTTCTTCTGAAAAAGCCTGATGAGGGGAATGACCTGACTCAGGCTGGCAGTGTCTGAACTGACTTCACGTGTGGCAAGTTCAAAGGGTTGCAGAACCTTGCACAACGTTGAAATCATTCTCCACTGCGCTTGAGTCAGGTGCATTCCCCCTCCTTTGCCTATATCGTGGGCAGATGTATAGGCTTGAATGGCCTTTTGCTGCTCCTCCATCCTCTGAAGCATATAGAGGGTTGAATTCCACCTCGTTACCACCTCTTGCTTCAGATGATGGCAGGGCAGGTTCAGGAATGCTTGGTGGTGCTCCAGTCTTCTGTACGCGGTGGCTGAATGCCGAAAGTGGCCCGCAATTCTTCGGGCCACCGACAGCATCTCTTGCACGCCCCTGTCGTTTTTTAAATAATTCTGCACCACCAAATTCAAGGTATGTGCAAAACATGGGACGTGCTGGAATTTGCCCAGATGTAATGCACGCACAATATTGCTGGCGTTGTCCGATGTCACAAATCCCCAGGAGAGTCCAATTGGGGTAAGCCATTCTGCGATGATCTTCCTCAGTTGCCGTAAGAGGTTGTCAGCTGTGTGCCTATTCTGGAAAGCGGTGATACAAAGCGTAGCCTGCCTAGGAACGAGTTGGCGTTTGCGAGATGCTGCTACTGGTGCCGCCGCTGCTGTTCTTGCTGCGGGAGGCAATACATCTGCCCAGTGGGCTGTCACAGTCATATAGTCCTGAGTCTGCCCTGCTCCACTTGTCCACATGTCCGTGGTTAAGTGGACATTGGGTACAACTGCATTTTTTAGGACACTGGTGAGGTCTGTGTACATTTTCGGTATCACCTGCCTAGAGAAATGGAACCTAGATGGTATTTGGTACCGGGGACACAGTACCTCAATCAAGTCTATAGTTGCCTCTGAATTAACGATGGATACCGGAACCACGTTTCTCACCGCCCAGGCTGCCAAGGCCTGAGTTATCTGCTTTGCAGCAGGATGACTGCTGTGATATTTCATCTTCCTCGCAAAGGACTGTTGGACAGTCAATTGCTTACTGGAAGTAGTACAAGTGGTCTTCCGACTTCCCCTCTGGGATGACGATCGACTCCCAGCAGCAACAACTGCAGCGCCAGCAGCAGTAGGCGTTACACTTAAGGATGCATCGGAGGAATCCCAGGCAGGAGAGGACTCGTCAGATTTGACAGTGACATGGCCTGCAGGACTATTGGCTTTCCTGGGTAAGGAGGAAATTGACACTGAGGGAGTTGGTGGTGTGGTTTGCAGGAGCTTGGTTACAAGAGGAAGGGATTTAGTGGTCAGTGGACTGCTTCCGCTGTCACCCAAAGTTTTTGAACTTGTCACTGACTTATGATGAATGCACTGCAGGTGACGTATAAGGGAGGATGTTCCGAGGTGGTTAACGTCCTTACCCCTACTTATTACAGCTTGACAAAGGCAACACACGGCTTGACACCTGTTGTCCGCATTTGTGTTGAAATAATTCCACACCGAAGAGCTGATTTTTTTTGTATTTTGACCAGGCATGTCAATGGCCATATTCGTCCCACGGACAACAGGTGTCTCCCCGGGTGCCTGACTTAAACAAACCACCTCACCATCAGAATCCTCCTTGTCAATTTCCTCCCCAGCGCCAGCAACACCCATATCCTCATCCTGGTGTACTTCAACAGTGACATCTTCAATTTGACTATCAGGAACTGGACTGCGGGTGCTCCTTCCAGCACTTGCAGGGGGCGTGCAAATGGTGGAAGGCGCAAGCTCTTCCCGTCCAGTGTTGGGAAGGTCAGGCATCGCAACCGACACAATTGGACTCTCCTTGGGGATTTGTGATTTAGAAGAACGCACAGTTCTTTGCTGTGCTTTTGCCAGCTTAAGTCTTTTCATTTTTCTAGTGAGAGGATGAGTGCTTCCATCCTCATGTGAAGCTGAACCACTAGCCATGAACATAGGCCAGGGCCTCAGCCGTTCCTTGCCACTCCGTGTCGTAAATGGCATATTGGCAAGTTTACGCTTCTCCTCAGACAATTTTAATTTTGATTTTTGGGTCATTTTACTGAACTTTTGTTTTTTGGATTTTACATGCTCTCTACTATGACATTGGGCATCGGCCTTGGCAGACGACGTTGATGGCATTTCATCGTCTCGGCCATGACTAGTAGCAGCAGCTTCAGCACGAGGTGGAAGTGGATCTTGATCCTTCCCTATTTTATTTTTTAACCTCCACATTTTTGTTCTCCATTTTTTAATGTGTGGAATTATATGCCAGTATCAATAGCAATGGCCTACTACTATATTTACTGCGCACAACTGAAATGCACCACAGGTATGGATGGATAGTATACTTGACGACACAGAGGTAGGTACAGCAGTGGCCTACCGTACTGCTATATATAGTATACTGGTGGTCACTGTGTCAGCAAACTTCAAAACTAAAATGCACCACAGGTATAGAATGTAGATGGATAGTATACTTAATGGATGACGACACAGAGGTAGGTACAGCAGTGGCCTACCGTACTGCTATATATAGTATACTGGTGGTCACTGTGTCAGCAAACTGCAAAACTAAAATGCACCACAGGTATAGAATGTAGATGGATAGTATACTTAATGGATGACGACACAGAGGTAGGTACAGCAGTGGCCTACCGTACTGCTATATTTAGTATACTGGTGGTCACTGTGTCAGCAAACTGCAAAACTAAAATGCACCACAGGTATAGAATGTAGATGGATAGTATACTTAATGGATGATGACACAGAGGAAGGTACAGCAGTGGCCTACCGTACTGCTATATATAGTATACTGGTGGTCACTGTGTCAGCAAACTTCAAAACTAAAATGCACCACAGGTATAGAATGTAGATGGATAGTATACTTAATGGATGACGACACAGAGGTAGGTACAGCAGTGGCCTACCGTACTGCTATATATAGTATACTGGTGGTCACTGTGTCAGCAAACTGCAAAACTAAAATGCACCACAGGTATAGAATGTAGATGGATAGTATACTTAATGGATGACGACACAGAGGTAGGTACAGCAGTGGCCTACCGTACTGCTATATATAGTATACTGGTGGTCACTGTGTCAGCAAACTTCAAAACTAAAATGCACCACAGGTATAGAATGTAGATGGATAGTATACTTAATGGATGACGACACAGAGGTAGGTACAGCAGTGGCCTACCGTACTGCTATATTTAGTATACTGGTGGTCACTGTGTCAGCAAACTGCAAAACTAAAATGCACCACAGGTATAGAATGTAGATGGATAGTATACTTAATGGATGACGACACAGAGGAAGGTACAGCAGTGGCCTACCGTACTGCTATATATAGTATACTGGTGGTCACTGTGTCAGCAAACTGCAAAACTAAAATGCACCACAGGTATAGAATGTAGATGGATAGTATACTTAATGGATGACGACACAGAGGTAGGTACAGCAGTGGCCTACCGTACTGCTATATATAGTATACTGGTGGTCACTGTGTCAGCAAACTGCAAAACTAAAATGCACCACAGGTATAGAATGTAGATGGATAGTATACTTAATGGATGACGACACAGAGGTAGGTACAGCAGTGGCCTACCGTACTGCTATATATAGTATACTGGTGGTCACTGTGTCAGCAAACTGCAAAACTAAAATGCACCACAGGTATAGAATGTAGATGGATAGTATACTTAATGGATGACGACACAGAGGTAGGTACAGCAGTGGCCTACCGTACTGCTATATATAGTATACTGGTGGTCACTGTGTCAGCAAACTGCAAAACTAAAATGCACCACAGGTATAGAATGTAGATGGATAGTATACTTAATGGATGACGACACAGAGGTAGGTACAGCAGTGGCCTACCGTACTGCTATATATAGTATACTGGTGGTCACTGTGTCAGCAAACTGCAAAACTAAAATGCACCACAGGTATAGAATGTAGATGGATAGTATACTTAATGGATGACGACACAGAGGTAGGTACAGCAGTGCACTCTGCACTGTACTCCTCCTATACAATATTTATTATACTGGTGGTCCCCAGTCCCCACAATAAAGCAGCACACTGAGCACAGATATGAAGTTTTTTTCAGGCAGACAACGTATACTGGTGGTCACTGTCAGCAAAACTCTGCACTGTACTCCTGCTATATGCTGCTCCCCAGTCCCCACAATTAAGCAGTGTGAGCACTCAGCACAGATATATTATGCAGCACACTGAGCACAGATATGGTATTGAGCGTTTTTTTAAGCAGAGAACGGATAAAAACTGGTGGTCACTTATCAGCAAAACTCTGCACTGTACTCCTCCTAACAGCTGCTCCCCAGTCCTCCCCACAATTAAGCAATAAAGCAATCAACTTCAACAATAAACGGAGAGGACGCCAGCCACGTCCTCTCCCTATCATCTCCAATGCACGAGTGAAAATGGTGGCGACGCGCGGCTGCTTATATAGAATCCGAATCTCGCGAGAATCCGACAGCGGGATGATGACGTTCGGGCGCGCTCGGGTTAGCCGAGCAAGGCGGGAAGGTTCGAACCTGCATCGGACCCGTGTAAAAAGGGTGAAGTTCGGGGGTGTTCGGTTTCCGAGAAACCGAACCTGCTCATCACTACTAATTATGCATCCTTCATGGCCTGGTGACGCTCACTCTAAAAGCAAACATTTTAAAATCCTCCTCCAGAAATCCTGTGTTTGGTCTTGCTCATAAGGCCTGATTCATGTTTGTAAGTACAGCAAAAAAACAAGCAACTGGGCAAAATCATGTTGCACTGCAGGTGGGGCAGATGTAACATGTGCAGAGAAAGTTAGATTTGGGTGGGGTGTGTTGAAACTGAAATATAAATTAGTGTAAAAATAAAGCTGTCTAACATTTGTTGGCCATTTGTTTAATATTGGTGAGCAAAAGCAGCCCGTATTTATCATGCACAGAAATAATATATAACCCACCCAAATCTAAATCTTTCTGCACATGTTACATCTGCCCTACCTGCAGTGCAACATGGTTTTGCCCATTTGCGTGCTTTTTTTGCTTTACTTACAAACATGAACCAGGCCCATAGTCAGGTGTCTCTCTTACCACTTTGTCCTATATAAAATGGTTGCCCTATTTTTTCATAGGGAGCAATGTGCTAAAATTCCAAATGCCACTTATCAGTTATTTTACTTCTATACATCTTAATCAAATAACAGTTCTTTTTTTTCAACACCAAATTATCCTGACATTAGTCATCCCAACCCCTCTCACCTCATTCTCCAGTGATTCTGATCTCCATTCATATGCGATATCTGTCTCTTGTTGTCCCTCATGCACATCAGGGTCATAAGATTCCGTGCCATCCAAAATCAAGTCTGTTTCTGCTGGCCAAGTCTGTTTTGATCCTCCATGTATCCGTGCCACCAGCAAACTATGTTTTACTTCAAATCTATGTATAACTTTATTAGAGAGGGGAGTGCCTTGAAGGCGGATTGTAAAAAGTAAGCAGTGCATTCCAATCTTCAGATTGCCTCCAGGGATGGCTAGTAGAGTGTTGGAGGTGTCCAGTTTTGGGAGGTCTAATATTTTGTCATAGCAAACTGATCCTTTGTACAACTGCCATAAGTATATTGCCCTATATTTGGTGCAGCCTTTTAGATCAACAATTACCTCAAAACTAGCACCAAAAGCTGGGTACACAACTGGGGGAGATTCCACAAGCCAGACGTGTGGTTGTTCACAGTTCAGTGACCTTATAATTACTGTTGTATTAGCATGAACCAAGCTCACAAGATTAAACACAGTCACTTGAATAACAAATATCCCTGCATTGTTGAAACAATGTTCAACAGACCTCTCTACACCTGTGAGATTTTTTTCAGAGTCTTCAAATGTCCAATGAAATTGCAAATCTGAACCATCTGATATAACAGCAGTAAATGTGATACATTGACTTAGAAAGACCTCTTTACTGTTGCTCTTCAAATAAACACTAGTCACTGGTGCCTGAATAATCATAGATGATACGAGTGAGGAAAAACTGCAAAGGTTGCTGACATTGAGAAGAATATGGAGTGTTCCTTCTTCCAGAGGAGTTAATTCTACTCTATGCCCTGTAAGTGAATGCTCAGCCTGTCCAAGCTGTTTGAAGGTCCAATCAAAGCTTGAGAGATGTCCAACTTCCAGTGTGGCATTTAAATACAGAGACTGCCTTACGGGCCAGGCAGAGGGTAGACTTAGTACCTTCAGACCTCTCACTGTTTCCAGTACATGAATGCTAAAGTTAAAATTAGCTCTGCTGACATTATTGAATGCATATGCCAAAACTTCATACATACCAGAGAAATTAAAGTTAACATGACCACACTTTTTTAGATGAACTTGAGATAGATTTAGCTGTGGAACAGTCATTGTAAATGTCACATTTGTGCCACTTTGAACACTGTAACAAAAGTTGACCTCTTGCCCTGTACAGGTATTGCTCCTCTCTGTAACGACAATGAAGCCAGTTACTATATCCTGCACAAGTAACATATGGGAAATGTTAGCATTGCTCACTGAGTTCCAAACCTGAAGCTGCAGCCAATACTGTCCAGGCTCTGTGAAGGTGTGTGACACAATCTGTGTACTGTATTTGGAATCTCCATTAATTCCAGAAACTATCCATTCCCACATTAACTCAGTGCCAAGTTCTGCAAAGCCACACAATAAAACTGTTTTGTGTGACATCACTACTTGAAAATTAAATGCACCCTGGATGTCAATGTTAATATTGGACACAGCTTCCTGTACTGTCAACTCTGTTGACACAGTGTTTGAACTTAAAGCATTGGATACTGTAACAGTAATTACCTTTGAGCCTGGAGTGAAGTATTTTAAAGTAAATGTCTGATTTTGGCTGGTATGTACAGATGATCCCTCCCCAAGGTCCCATGTATACTGCATGCCAGTGCCAGACTGAACAAGAACAGTTAGGCTCACAGGTGTGCCAAGGGGGGCAACACCAACAGAACTTTGTATAGAGACATTACTTATCCTCTCTAGGATTTGGAGTCGGGATTGTGCACATACTGATCCCAATGCATTTTCTACCCACACCTCTGCAAACAATTCTCCCAAGGCAGATGGGTGGAAAGTGATAGACGCGTTCTGGCTTTCCCATTGCCCAGGTTTTAAGACCCAGTGGTAGGTAAGGTTAGAACCTTTGACCACATGAGCTGTGAGAGTGAGGGGCTCAGAAAATCCAGCAAATCCATTCACCTGTGTGTTCTCTTGCCATATGCTAACACCCTGCACTTGCTCTTGCACCTCCACTATCACAAAAGCCTGGGCAGAGCTCACTTTATTTTCTGCCTGCACTCTAACCATAAAGATGCCAGGATCAGAAAATATATGTGACATGTTTGAGGGCCCACTTAGATATGGACATAATTCACATAATGACCAGAAATACTGCACAGCATCCCCATTAGACAGAGATGCCAAGAAACTGATGACTTGATTAGACTTTGCTAGTACAAGATCAGCACTCAGAGACAGTGCTGTGATAGGGGATTGTACATATAGGGTAATGGAGGCTTTACTGTGGCTCACATTGTTCTTTGCATGGACAGTAACTGTTATATTCCCTGATACATGGAAGGTGTGTGTAACATTTTGCTCAATATAAGAAAAAGATGACTCTCCAAAATACCAAATAAACTGAGCAGAGATATCCGGTGTGATCTTAGCAATGAATGTCTTCTGAACACCACGTGGGATCATATCTCCACCACTGTGCTCTATAGTTACAGATAAAATTGGCTGCTGCACGGTCAAGTAACACTGCACTTGATGCTGGCTCACATGATTCCAGACTGACACTGTTACATTGTATTCTCCTTCATGCATGTATGTCCAGCTAACATCTGGTGAGGAAGTGTGTATAGGTAGCATTCCCAGACAAAAATCCCACTGAAACCAGTACTGGTGGTGATGATCTGGTAAAGGTTGCACCATTGCGTGGAAGAGAACAGGCTGGGATACATTAGCTACTGTAGTTGATGCATTAAGGGTCACAGTGACGATCTTCTCTTCTACAGTTATGACTCTGTTATAAACATCACTCCCTACATCTCCACTCACCAACAGTTTCAGTGTGTAATTACCAGCGCTGAGATAGGTATGAACCACATCTGCCTTTCCGTGGACAATAATAGGTGGGCTGCCATCGCCAAGGTCCCAGCTGAATCTAAGCAATGTGGATGGCAGCGTGAGGTATGCAGTAAATTGGGTGGAGATTAGGGGGGTGACAACTGCAGGGACAATGTTGGTGATTTGCATTCTGCAAATTTGCACAATGAGTGATTTACTGACAGAGCTCAATGCATTTCTACCAATTACCGTAACAGTATAATTACCCTGCTGGTTATATCTATGTTTTACTTGTGCATCTGACTGATTAATGTAGGATTTACCATCCCCCATGTAAAAGCTCCATGTAACATTTGTGCCCTGAGTTAGTGAGCAAGTGACTATGGTTTCTGTACCAAGCTCAGTAGGCCCGTTGCTCAGTACTTGAATCCCTTCAATCTGCTGTTCAATGGTAATCATCAATGTTCTTGTTACATGGCTTCGCCCATTACTGGCAGTTGCAGTTACATTATAAGTGCCAAAAGATGTGTAGACATGTGTTATTTGTAGGTCACTGCTCTGTACAACTTCGGACTTATCACCAAAATTCCAAGTAACCGTCACTGCAAAATGAGAGGGTAGGCATAAAGTGGAGAACAATGCAGATTTCTGTAGTTCCGGAGATGAATGATCTACTCTCAGGATCATGGAGGTCAGTGGTAGAACAGCCTTTAGTACCACTGAGCGTGTAAACTCGGAGTCGCTATTATATGCAATCACTTTCACTTCATATTGACCTGTGAATAAAAACAGAACATGATTAAACCTACCCTTCTCAAGTGCAAGTTTATATTGCAGTCTCTTTTTCACGATCTCACCTTCCTGGGTATAGATGTGACTTTCTGTCATGTTCAAAGTGATCAGCGGCTCTGTAGAGATTTGTAGGTGCTGGACATCATTTGGAACAGAAACGCTTCTATTCAGTAGTGGACTGCCATCTCCAAAGTTCCAGCTATACAAAAGAAACAAGTTACAACTGAACTACAAAGACAGAGAAGACACCATGGAGGAAAAGAAAACAAGTTTGCCAGTGCTAGCCCAAGTGGCCACATGAGACAGCTCATCTACCATTATGCTTTTTAATTCTGTATTATGGTCAGAATTTGTTAGGCATGACATAAATCAGCATTGTTCGCACACACTGATAGGACATTATTCAGAGATGGACACAGATCACTGCATATGCAGCCGGATCTGTGTACATCTCCTCACATGCTGGGGGCCGCCCAGCACAAGGCATGGCCGCCCAGCATGTGTAGCGCCGCCTCACGATATATCCGCAATTAAATTGCAGACACATCAAATTAAGGTTGACGCCTGGCAGCGCAGCCTGGCTGCACTGTCAGGCATACCAATTCCATTTTTTAATCGGAGCAGCTGCATGTGACGTCACCCAGCCTGCCCCCATTTGGTTCTCCATGCCCCCCCAATGCTGCGTCGTCGCACCGCAAATGCCCGTCACTGTCAATCACATTGCGGAAGGATGTGGCTGCAAAGTGTGAGGCCACACAGCCACATATAGGCAAACTGCGCTGTGGGCAGCTCTGAATAAGCTTCATAGCCTCTGTCCTGTATTATGGGTGGGAACAGCAGTTTGGAAGTCAAGGAGTTCCTACCCGCTGTTAGGACACTTTAAGTACAGCATAACATGTTCTAAAATGTGGACTCCTGTAATGTATGGCTTTTTCTAATAAACAGGAAATCTGAAACGTGGCAGCCCAGAAATGGTTTCTGCAGAGACTCTTAGCTTCTAAAACAAGATTACTCAGAAAAGAAAGTGGACAAAATCTAGGATTATTGTAGTAATTCAGCAGTGACAATTGTACCAGGAAAACAATAGCTATAAATAATAATAATAATAATAATAATAATAATAATAATAATATAGCACTCTTTCTACAATAGGATTTAAGGCGCTTAGTATAACCTATGCCCCTCTCAATGTAGTGATTAGGGGACTCCCTATGCCCCCTGAAACCTCCTGGAGGACGCAATCCTTCCATTCTGTTCCAGCAGTGCTGTGAGAGTGCTGCTAGAGAACTGGATGTGATGTAGTATAATGCTTTGAACTGTGTTGGCAGAAATGAGGAGGGAGCGGCACAACCAGGACCCAGCTATGTAACAAATTGTTGGGCCATTATCCAACATTGCATCACTTTTATGATCTATAGCTGAGCAACCTTAGAACCCAGAGGTTGGTTGCAGGAGCACAGTGAACTTGCAAGTAGTCATGGGTCTTTAATATTAAAGATACCTGGGGTGTTTTAAAGGCAGTTCTTCCATATTACTTTTGTAAACATTTAACACCCGGTTGCAAGCTTTCTTATTTTTTTATTTTTATTAAATGAACATTATCCATCCTTATCCAACTGTATATACTATTGTAAAACTTTTTATTTAATTTCAGTCATGCTTTGAAAAATGATGTGCTTCAGCAGAAATATAGGCACACTTGCGCAAACTTAGACACACTGCACTACAGAAGAGGGTTTTGTGCCGGGATCCGGTCTCTAGGTCGACTGTAGCTAGGTCGACAATGTTTAGGTCAACCACTATTAGTCGACAGTAACTAGGTCGACTGGGTGTCATGGTCGACAGGGTCTCTAGGTCGACATGTTCTAGGTCAACAGGTCAAAAGGACAACATGTGTTTTTATAATTTTTTTTCTTTTTTTGAATTTTTTCATACTTAACGATCCCCGCGCAGAGGTGTAGCTAGGCGCCATGGTGCCCGGAGCAAGAGAATGTTTTGGCACCCCCCTCCCCTGCACTGACCCCCTACAGAGATGAAAATCCCCCAAACTCTTAATAAAAATAATACACCAAAATTGCCCCTCCCCTCCGACTTGATAATCCCCCAATGTCTCAATGAAAATAATGCCCTAGAACTGCCATCCCAGACCTTATAATCCCATTTTGTTACAATCCCTCAGGCTGCTGCGGCAAAGCTTTCTCTGCCTCTCAGGCAATTCAAGGACATTATTTTCATGTTTCAATGAAAATAATGTCCTAGAATTGCCTGAGGGACAGAGACAGCTGTGCCGCAGCAGCCTGAGGGGCAGAGAGAGTTGCATCGCAGCAGCCTGAGGGTGAGTGAGAGAAAAGATATAAAGCATGAAGGATTATGAAACCAGCACCTTATGTTTACTGTCGATGACCTTTCCAACTGAAACTGGAAACACATTTCCTGAGCCTCGGAGACCAGCAGAAAAGTGGAGAACACAATGAGTTCAGCATTATGTGGTTGGAAGATTCCATGTACATTAATAACCATGTCCACGTCCTGAGAACTGACTGGGTTCTGAGCAAGTACCTGGGAAAACCAAGACAAAAGATGAGGAAGGAACTAGAGAGGCAAGACATGTGACCTAATTAATGTAGTGCCACATTCACAAGTATAAGTATGAACTACCATAAAAAAGCACTGTCTTCTTGGTGGGGGGTCTACTATGGTATGACGGCGCTCGGGATCCCGGCGCCCGGTATGCTGGCGCTCGGGATCCCGACGGCCAGCATACCAGCGCCGGGTTCCGACCCCCGGTATACTGGCAGTGGGGTGAGCGCAAAAGAGCCTCTTGCTGGCTCGCTGAGCTCGCCACGCTGCGGGCACAGTGTCACGCACTATTTATTCTCCCTCCAGGGGTGTCGTGGACACCCCAAGAGCATACCTCCCAACATGACCCTCTTCAGGAGGGACACAATGCTCTGCTCCTGGACTTCCCTCTTACTGTATGATTGCCATCACCTGTGGTGAAGAGGTTAATGGATAGGAAAGGTGTTTCAGCACAGGTGATGGCAATCACAAATTATGAGGGAAACCCAGGAGCAGAGCATTCTGTCCCTCCTGGAGAGGGTTATGTTGGGAGGTTTGCAAGAGGGAAAACAGTTCTCGGTATGCCGGCTGTCGGGATTCCGGCGCCAATATGCTGAGCGCCAGGATCCCGGCAGCCATCATATCAAGTGCCACCCCTTTGTGGGCTGTCAGGATGGTGAAAAAAAAAAGCAACGTTTTCCAATTCCACATCCAGACAATAATGCAACCTGATATGATATGTAGGCCATTTCAATGCTAGTAAATAAATGATGTGATGTTTAGCAATAGCAGATATATGTGAACATGATGTACAGAAGGTGTAATATGTGTATTTCTAATGGCCAGAAGTTGCATATTATAATTTCCTTACCATGCTATGGATCCCTGCACAATTCATGCTATATATTCCCTGCACACTGTGAAAATGCTGTAGATCAGAGGTTCTCAAACTCGGTCCTCGGGAGCCCACACAGTGCATGTTTTGCCGGTAACCCAGCAGGTGCACAGGTGTATTAATTACTCACTGGCACATTTTAAAAGGTCCACATGTGGAGCTAATTATTTCACTTGCGATTCTGTGAGGAGACCTGCAAAACATGCACTGTGTGGAGTCCTGAGGACCGAGTTTGAGAACCACTGCTGTAGATGGTGCCTTCAATAGTCTTATACTACTTCACTCCATAAATGATAGCAGTGCTCCCACACTTGTTACAACTAAGTGAGGAGTATTTGTTGCTTTGTGCCTCTGCTTACTCAGGTGACTCATGTAACATGCTTCAGCAATTTATACACATTTTGGAAAGGCAAAGTGACAGTCATGTAGCTTACATTAAGTTAAAAATGTTGGTCTCAGATCTGTAATTCTAATACATTTGGTGGTAATTGGGGAACCATTCAGGATATCTGCGTTTGGGATCCTGAACGCCGGAAACCCAAATGGCTTCTCCTGACAGTCCTCAGTGGTAAGCCACAGGAGGGAGGGGAGGTTTAGGCTGCAGGGGGAGGGTTAGGGTTAGGCTGCCGGAAAGGGAGGTTTAGGGTTAGGCTGCGGATAAAGGAGGTTAAGGTTAGGCACCCCCAGGGAGGATTAGATTGCGGGGAAGGGAGGTTTAGGGTTAGGCTGTGGTGAGTGGGCTTAGAGCTAGGCACCACCGGGGAGGGTTAGGCTAAGGCTGCGGGGAGTGGGGGCTAGGTTTAGGCACCACCGTGGGGGCGGGCTAGGGTTAGTCTGCTTCAAGGTTAGAGTTAGGCTGCGGGAAGAGAGGGTCAGGGTTAGAGGGGTAAGACGGGAGGATAAACATACTTACCCAACCCTTGACGGGATTCTCTGCATCAGGATGCCGGCACATCGTATGTATTTAGTTACAGGGCCCAAAGCAAAAGAGGACTTCGAAGTGAACTTTGGGAACAAGAAGCAGAGGAAAGGAAAAGGGCGGTAGTGTCAGATGCAAAAGACAAAAGATGGACTTACCTTCAGCAGAAACACACCTGGAGTTCTGAATGTCACTACATAGCTTGGACCCTTGTATGAGAACTCTTCATTGTTATCCATAGTCCATGTGAATGTAACTGATGAGCCATGAGTAAGTTCAGCTGTGAAAATCTGAGAGAACAGATTGTCAGGGGATAGAGGCATGTTGGTATGGAAAGGATACATTGCTTCATATGCTTGGCATACACTGATAAAATACCTGTCAGACCAACTGATATTATTGGCGGGGTTGTAATGGCATTCGAGTTAGCTGCAGGTGCAGGATGCCGGCCAAACTCGGATGTTTTTTTAAAGTGGCAGTCATTTACAAGGCATGGTTTTGACTTGTAAATGACTGCCACTTTAAAAAAATGTCCAAGTTCAGGCAGAATCTTGCACCTCAAGCAAACACTGACGCCATTACATCCCACCGTATATCTGACAACCTGACACCCAGCAGATATTATGGGCATACACTGAAAGATATTTCACAGTGTATGGCCACATGATATCTGCACTCCTCCCCTGGGGAAGAGACATTTCCCCAGTCCTCCCCTGTGAAGGAACAGGGGAAATGTTGGTTGGTCGGCAGCGGCAGTGCAGACACTGAACAATCCGGCCAGCCAATTATTGGATCTATAAGACATGCTTGTCCGATAACTGCTAGCCACATAATTGTATAATGTATGCCCAGCAATAGGAATGAACATGCAATTCAGTATGAAAAGTGGAACCATGCAAAATAGCTTTTTCATTTGTACATTTAAGAGGACACTAATAAACCTGAAGCTGTAGTTGGAAAGAAACACATAGCAGCAGAAGGCACAGTTACTCACCCGTGTCTGGTTTAGCTGAAAGTTATAAGGTCCATGAGAAAGAATACGAAGCCCCTGAATAGCATCATGTGACTGGATTTGCATTGTGAGATTTTTTACACTGATATCATTGGTGAGAATGACGCTAAGTGTGATAGTTTGTGGATTATCTATGTACAATTCCATCCAGGCAAACATCAAATCCAAGGGACGGGTGTGGCAAATAGGTAATAAAGATACCACAGCCAAAGGACATTCCTGCTGCATCATGGACTCTCCACTCTGGATTGTTGTTGACCACTGAACATGAACAGGAGGTATACTCCGAGCACCGATAACCACCAGACTTGGATCTTGAGTAGCAACATGCAAAGAGTCATTGCAATGTGTAGGGTAAAGAAACTGCAAATCAGTGATGGGACTCTGAACAGTCACCTCACAGCTAGCTACAGTTGAGCTAATTTCATTGTTCAAGACAGCACTGACTGTGTATGTTCCGACTCCATGAAAACCCCATAACAATGGGGAGACCACAAGGCTGCGTAACTCTGACCCATAAATCACATGAAGGTCACAAACCACATCATCAACCCAGCTGTCAGAATCTATGAGAAGAGACTCTGTCAGCCATCCTCGGTGTACCATGCTGATATAACTCTGCCGCCAAGCTGAATCAGAGCTGGAGGTGCAGTGCAGGAAAGATCCCCTGCCGCCTGTGTGTTGTATAGAAAGGATATCATCGGGGTATACAGAGTGAGACAAGTGTGACAGTAGGACCTGCAAGAGAAAGAGAGTGTTCATTCATAACAACGGTTATGGAGTTGTATCATGTAGCTTGCTCGCTATCTAATGTTCTGACATAGTAGAGGGTTCTATTTGCGATAATAGGTTTTTGTCATTGAATGCTAATTTTCCTGGATTTATTCATATATATTCAACTTAGAGCACTTTTAAAATCTAACCTCTAATCTTTAATGTACCCTTTATTAAAATATATATATTTTTTCATTCATTAAAAGGTCAACTTCTGAAGTCCATGGTGGGGAGATAGCAAGCAGTGCCTCAATAATGTATATAGGACCCTATTCAGCATGGGTCGCTAAATTGAGAAAATGCAATCTGTCCGATTATCAATCGACGGTGTATGTGCAGTGTTCGCAATTGCGTGTGCCCACCTGCGTATTGCGATTATTTCTGCAAACGCATTGTGCTTCAACGCAATCGCATTTTTACTGACAGAAAGACAGCGTTTAGGGGGTGGAAACATAGCATTTTGTGGGTGCGTTTGTAAAAACACAGGCGTGATAAGGCGTTTTTTCAGGTGGGTCTCTGACGTCAGCGATGACCACTATTAGCGTCTTGCGTATGCCGAATTGTGGATGACCTTGCCTGGCACAGATGGAAAAACTCTTCAATGCTCCGGTATTTGCATATGGTTATTCGTTCACACCGCGCATTGCGTTGCACTCGCAATTTCTACAATAGGCATTTTTTCATTATTTCTAAGCGGCAACTATTTGATCGCAGAAACTGCTTTTTAGCAAGTTTTGGAATCCAACCTGAATAAGGTCCATAGCTAATAACTAATAAGTTTGGAAGCTCCGACTGACAAGGGTCCCTAGGACAGTGCCTGCAGGGACTACAGCTGTTTTGCAGATAATTCTGTAAAAATTAATTCAGTATTATTATACACATAAAGATCAAACTATTTAAGACTAAAACATAGATTTCTGAGCAGAGAATACATTTTTCCCTAGAAGGCATATGAAGTAATGCTATTCAATTTTAATATCCACAGATTTTGCTTGTAAAAGTTTTTGTGCCTCTTTCGTCCTCTAGAGGGCACCACAAGGTGATATATCTCCATAATAGTAATTAAAATAGAATCTAACAGGAGGAAACCTGTAATTCTAATCAGAATATTTTGAGCCTCGTATGCATCTATAATATATTTATAAACTTTTTACAGCTAAAAACCATGGACAAGAATAAATGTTGTAATTTACGATTTTCCATGTGTATTTTCTCTAAGTCCTATACATCTCTAAAATCCTATACATAACTTATGAATAGCTGATGATTACCTTCGATAGCTTGTGGTTGTGCGCTTGAACTAGGAGTGACGAAGGTTTCCTTATTTTATATTGCTCAGCACACATACATGCTGTATATAGAAGCACTAACCCCATAGTGATCAATTTCTGTATTTTTTATTTCACCATGCACATCTCCTCTAGTTACTTTCACAGTTGTAAACAAAAAAAATATAGTAATTGCCAATAATGAGTCATTTAATTTTGTTTTTGGGGAAATCATTTTGCAGTGAAAAGAGTGGAGAAGTTGGACCAGTGGAGAAGCTGAACCAGTGGAGAAGCTGGACCAGTGGAGAAGTTGGACCAGTGGAGAAGTTGGACCAGTGGAGAAGCTGGACCAGTGGAGTAGTTGCCTATCAGCAACCAATCAGCTTATACTTAACACTTTATAGAACGCACTTGATAAGTGCTACCTGGAAGCTGATTATTTGCTATGGGTAATATCTCCACTGTTTTCACAGCTTGATACATCAACCCCTTATTCTGAACAAATGTCTACCTTAACTAATCTATGAACATGGCATCATCTATGTCTAGCGAATAAGATAATATTATGCTTACCTGCCTTACCACCTTTCAATTGTTATTAACAATGACACAATTGGTCAATAAAATCTTTGTGAATTTGTCAGTAAGATGACCCATTTTAATATGACCATTTGTGTTGTTAATAACATTATAATTGTGAATATCTGAATGACAGAATGATGAATTTTGAAAACAATGCATGGCTCACATTTCCTGTCTTGCTGAGGTTACAAAATGCCACAGTGACCCATTTATACCCCTTTTACACCACCAACATATAACACGGGTTATTGCACATGAGCATGTATAACCCGTGTTGCTGCTCGGTGTAAAAGGGCAGAGTTGGAATAATCCAGGTCGAGTGACACGGTATTCCAACTCAGGTAGTTTGCAGGTCGTGTTCAACCCGGCAAACTGTGCAGTGTGAATGGGAGCCGGGTAGTATCGACCCGGCTTCACGTTTACAGTGAATGTACGGGCGGCGCTTGGAGATCATGTGATCTCCAAGCGCCACCCCCGCCGTGTCACAGGCAACGTCACCAAACTGGCAATATGCCGGCTGCTGACTGCAGTGGGAAAGGCTGCTGACGCGGGTCGCAGCCGGGTAGCACCCGTGTCAGGCTCACGGCTGCGACCCGTGATATTGGTATAAACGTGGTATTAGTCATCACAATACAGTATATTAATGGTTTGAGGTCAACTATATAACCAATGTTAGTGCATGGATCTTATGAATTACCCATTGGCAGAGCCGTAACTAGACTTTTTGATGCCCTGTTCCAGAATTGGTGCCCCTCCCATCTCCCAGTTTTCTAATAGGAACATAAGGAACATGCCCTCCTGGGGAAGGGGCATACAACATTTACACACATTTATAGAACACTGAAAGATAAGTGATTTTGACACAAATCCTCTTTGAACCACATTCATGCACTTAACTTGAGAGCTCAGTTATTCAGTTACAATACCGTTTATTAAATAACACATTTCAATATACTGCCATACCCAGGATTCAAACCTATAACCAGTTACATTAAAGTCAAACACCCTAGTCATTGAGCTATTTAATCCTTCATAAAAACTATGAGATTTCTAACTATATGAAGCTACTTGCACTTTGTAAAAAAAATAATCAGCATTGCAAATGAGAATATCTATGTAGTGTGCAGCCACATATCCAATGTCTTGCAGCCACACACTACATAGACCTGCTCAGCTGCAATGCTGATAATTTTTTCCCAAAGTACAAGGTAAGCTTCAAATAGTTAGCATTCTTTAGCTTTCAATGTATGGGCAGATAGCTCAATGAATAGAGTGTCTGACTGCACTGCCACAGGCAATGGGTTAGAGTCCTGGGTATGTTAGCATCTTAACTTGACAGAATAATAAAGAGCTTTCATCATTAATTGTTTATAGAACAGCACACTCATAAACATTCAATTTCCATCCATTACAAACTTTTAGACACAGTGGAGTGATTCAAAGTAATGGGCGCCCATCAGAGCAATTCAATTGTTGCAATGATCGGGCGTCCACTACTTTTTATGTGCCCAAATAGATGGGAATTAGTCGTGGATAGCAGCTACTCCCATCTAAAGTCTTCGTTAGTGTGCATAAACTCCTGTTTGGGCGCCTAAACCATGGACTTTACACACATTTCTTCTCGTCGCCTAAGGAGGCAGCAATAAGAAATGTCTTGGGGGTAAATAATTGAATCGCACCCATTTAGTCTTCACCTTTCCTGTTAATGCAGGTATACCTAGGCGCTTATGACGTGAGTTGTTATACTAGGCGGCTGCCTATAAAAGATGGGGAGAGTCACTCCCGTATTATAAATATAAAAGAGTAAAAGGAAGGCTTCTCTCCTGTATTCATAATCAGTAAGAGAGAAATGAATACTCCAATTTAATATAGGTATATAAAATACATTTGTAGGTACATAAAATAAATAAAAACAATATATACACAGAGTAATGATATTAATGCAATTACCGTGACAAATTTATATATGTATATATGTACTGGATACAGAAGCAGCGGCACTCGGAGAGCTTAAATACGTCAAATGTGTATTAAAACAGCATCAAATCAGACACCAGGTGACTGATTTGATGCTGTTTTTTTAATACACATTTGACGTATTAAAGCTCTCCGAGTGCCGCTGCTTCTGTATCCAGTAATTGTTCTTCACTGAGGGCACCGGAGCAACCATTACTTATAGAGGAAGTGCCGGTTCAGCATTGTATATATATATATATATATATATATATATATATATACAGTATTACCCAATTATCATTTATCAGGAAGCATTTGTGTTTAGTGGCAGAGTCCGTTCCCAGAGGTTCTCCTATAGATGACAAGTTCTGGATTGGTGAAGATGATGATAATTCCTTAATTACTCAATTTGGAAAGAGTTTAACAGTTACATTTTAATGTATATGTATATATAATATTTTTATGTGAATTACATTTTTAAAATGTATCCACTTTATATGCGCTCTCATTTGATCTACTATACTGTGTCTATATTGTGGTGATAATCCAGATCACCTACTTGGAGCTGCATATATTACTGTGGTATTGACATATTAGTACATATATAATAGGAGATATAGAGATTTTACAGAAAAAGATAGGGGTATATACACCCAGAATAGGAATTCCAACATGCATCAATTTCAGAGGGATAGAATTAATTCCTCCACCATGCATAAAAAAGATCAATATAGAACCAACCAACTCCATAATTCAAACAGGAATAGAAATAGCCCCCAACAATCTGTGAGAAGGGACCCAATACAGCAGAATCTAACAGATTTTCAACAAAAGGGAGCTAGACCCAAATCCACGTACTCTAGCAAAGGTTCTTTACAAGGATCAGAGACTTTTTTAGAGAAAAATCTGTATCTGATTTGGAAAAATCGGAACAGATACACCCCTCTGAATCAGAAGTCTTCAAAAAGAAAGGCTTCAGATCCAGAGGATCCAGAGGAGGACTTAGGAAGTCCGTCCAAAAACGCAAAGAAAGAATAAGAGACAAGAGCATCTTTAATCTATCGTCAAAATTGTTAACTGAAAGTGAGAAAGCCATAATCTCCAAAGGTCTTAAATTTGCACCATCCACAAGACCAGACCCTTTTGAATTATACGTTGAGTTGAACCGATATACTAGAGATCTCTGTAGACAGCGATATTTTACCAATAAACATCTAAAAAATGTGGAGGAAAATACCTTACCCATCTTACTAGATCATACTGATAATGAGTTTTAAAGCATCCTTCTAGAATTAGAACAAGAAAATGGTAATTCTGCAAAGTCTCAATTACTCTATGATGTTAAGAAAGATGACAAAGAGATTAAAGAAAAAAATCTGAATTTACTCAACACAATATAAAAATGGGTGCATTGAGGCTTTCTATTCTTCTACATTAAATGATTTTAGAGATCTTTATACCAAATTAAAGGATAAAAAAGTAAAATGTGATAATTTACATCCTAATGAACCAAAGGCCCTTACCCACTTAAGGAGAGATGGGTCGATCGTCATTAAAGCGGCCGATAAAGGCGGTGGTACTGTTATTCAGAATAAGAGTGATTACCTGAGTGAGGCTTATCGACAGTTAACCAATGCTAAATTTTATACAGTCTTGTCTGGTAATCCAACCTCTGCTTATTTGTGTGAATTTAAATGCTTTTTGGAGCTAGCATTAGAAGAGGGGGCAATATCCAGGAAGGAATATTCATTTTTATTTAATCCTTATAATGTCATCCCCACGTATTATCACTTCTCTAAGATTCACAAATCCCTCCACTCACCTCCTGGTCATCCTTTTTTTCTGGTGTTGAGTCCCTTACCACTAATTTATCTGCCTTTGTTGATTATTTTCTTTAACAACATGTCGTGTCACTCAGATCTCATATTAAAGCTTCAACCAATTTTTTTAATCTTATCAAGAATGTTCAATGGAATCATAGATATTTACTAATGACCTGTGATGCAGAGTCATTGTACACCAATATTCCACACAAAGATGGTGGTTTGGTACTACAAAATTATTTAGATTCAGACTCTACTCTGTTTGACATGAGATGTCAATTTATTCTGGATGCGGTCCAATTTATTTTGACTCACAACTTTTTCACTTTTGATGGTGTTTTTTATTTACAGATTTTTGGTACCGCAATGGATAACAGGACCTTTATATGGGCCGCTTTGAAGAACAGTACATCTGGAGCGGTCCATTCGGGGCGAACCTGATACTCTATGGGTGGTACATAGATGATATGTTTTTTATTTGGGATGGGGCTTTTGATTCAGCCTCTCAATTTCTCTCTTATCTTAACACTAACACTTCTGGTTTGAAATTCACCAGCACTATTCACAATAAATGTATAAACTTCCTGGATATAGCCCTAAATATAGAAAATGGGAAGGTGGTGACATAAAAAAGAGGTCAACTGCAATGGCAACCTTAACTTTCGCAGTTGTCACTATAGACCTTGGTTAGACAACATAACGAAAAGCCAGTACTACAGAATCAGGAGGAATTGTTCTGATTTTGAACAGCTTGTTTTACAGGCAAAAGACTTAAAAGCCTTCTCAGAACAAGGTTATCCAGATAGCATTCTTAAATCTGCTCTTGCTTGAGGTTAGCTCCATAGATAGAGAAAATCTTCTTACTAAGACGATGAAAGTCACAGATCATCTGACTACTACAGAATTTGAATGTAGTCCTATCTTTGTATCTAAATTCAATTCTCATTCCAAAAGCATTACAAATATTATCAAGAAAAATGTTGCTATACTTAGGACAAATAAAGTTTTATCTACATGTTTAGAAGAGACACGCTAAGATTGTGTTTAAAAAGAAAAGAAATTTACAAAGTTTTTTGGCACCTAGCCATTTTAAATCGAATTTGAGTTCTATTTCAGGTAATCTTTCTTGGATGGATAAGTTGGCTACTACAAAGGGTTACTTCAAATGTGGCCGTACAAGCTACTTTACTTGCCACTTTACACTTAATAGAAGCACTCAATTCAGTTCTACAGACCTCGGTACTGTGACATTCCTAGCCACATCAATTGCAATTCCAACCTATACTATTAATCTGATTACATGTGATTGTGGTTCACAGTATGTGGGACGAACTACTCGCACATTGAATATCAGATTTTTAAAACATAGATGGAATGTCCTTAAGGGCCATTGCTTACACAGTTTGTTTAGACATGTACACTCTAAACATCAGGGGAATAATAGGATTTTAGTACCTACCGGTAAATCCTTTTCTCCTAGTCCGTAGAGGATGCTGGGGACTCCAAAAGGACCATGGGGTATAGACGGATCCGCAGGAGCTTTGGGCACACTATAAAGACTTAAACTGGGTGTGAACTGGCTCCTCCCTCTATGCCCCTCCCCCAGACCTCAGTTAGAAAACTGTGCCCAGGAGAGATGGACATTTCAAGGAAAGAATTTATAATTTAACAAAGTGAGTGTCATACCAGCTCACACCACGAACATACCGCCAGACATGGCCTTCAACAGAATACCAGCCCACGGTATGAAAAACCTACAGCCATTTGCTGAGAGAATATGTAACACAAGCTGTGTGTCAACCCAACCACTAATAAGAAACCACATGTCAAGGCATGAACAACGTCAGCGATAGCCTGACAGAGAAGAAACACCACAAAGTGCAACCAAAATCAATAACTGCAGACACAGTACGCACTGGGACGGGCGCCCAGCATCCTCTACGGACTAGGAGAAAAGGATTTACCGGTAGGTACTAAAATCCTATTTTCTCTTACGTCCTAGAGGATGCTGGGGACTCCAAAAGGACCATGGGGTCTATACCAAAGCTCCAGAACGGGCGGGAGAGTGCGGACGACTCTGCAGCACCGATTGAGCAAACATGGGGTCCCCATTATCCAGGGTATCAAACTTGTAGAGTTTAGCAAAGGTGCTCGAAACCCGACCAAGTAGCCGCTCGGCAAAGTTAACCCGCCGAAACACCTCGGGCATCCGCCCAAGAAGAGCCCATCGTCCTAGTAGAATGGGTCTCCCCCAACTCCGGTAACGGCAATCCAGCCGTAGAACTAGCACACCGAATCCTATCACAGATCCAGCGTGTAACAGACTGCAGTGACGCAGGCGCCCCAAGCACGCTGGGAGCATACCGTACAAACAGAGCCTCTGTTTCCCCAAACTGAGCCCAATTGGCGACATAAATCTTCAAAGCCCTGACAGCATCGAGAGACATTGAATCAGCCAATGCTGAAGTTACCACAGACATCAAACTAGGCAGGAGTTTGATAAACCCCCAACAACCCTTTTCGGCAGAACTACTATCCGAGTTCTCAATTCAATCCACTTGGAAGCTCAAACAGGGGCTCTTGTGAGACAAAGCCGCTACTTCCGACAACCGCCTTGTGGTCGCCCAAAAAAACCAAAAGCATGACCACTCTCCAAGAGAGAAATTTTAACACAACCTTTAATAAAGGTTCCAACTAGTGAGACACTACGTCAAGAGCCCACTGTGCCAATGGGGCATCAATGGAGGTTGGATGTGTAGTACTCCCTTCACGAAAGTCTGAACTTCCGGAAAGGTGGCCAATTCTTTTTTATTTTTTTTAAATTTACAAGGCCAAAACTGCCCTGAAACAGAGCCTAACTGTAGGCCTGCATCCACACCTGCTTGCAAAGAATGGAGAAGAACGTCTCAGCTGAAATTCTGCCGTATGAAGCTTCTTAGATATACACCAAGACACATATTTACGCCAAATACGGTGTTAAGGCTTCACCTAACTTCTTTTATAGCCTGTAAAAGTGCGGAAATGACCTCACTGGGAATACCCGATCGGACTAGGATATGGCGTTCAACCGCCACTCCGTCAAACGCAGGCGCGGTAAGTCCTGATACACGTCCGGATTTTGCTGTAACAGTTCCTCCCGTAGAGGAAAAGGCCAGGGATCTTCTATGAATAAATCTTGAAGCACTGGATACCAAGCCCTCCTTGGCTAGACCGGAACAATGAGGATCGCCGGAACCTCTGTTATCACCTTCAGCAGAGTGAAAGCGGAGGGGACACACAGACCGGCTAAAAACACCCAAGGTGTCACGAGGGCGTCCACTGCTATAGCTTGAGTGTCCATTGACCTGGAACCATATTCCTGAGGTCTCTCGCTGAGGCGAGACGCCAACATGCCCAATTGAGGCACTCCTCGAAGACTCGTCACTTCTGTAAAACTTCTCGATGGCGACAGTATTTCTCCCGGATGGAGACCGCGTCTGCAGAGGAAATCTATTTCTCCGTCGTTTACGTCTGGAACTAAGACTTTACCAGTCTTTTCACCCAGCGGAAAACTATTTCAGCTTCTGCCATCGCCGCTTTGCTTCTTGTTCCGCCCTAGCGGCTTACTTACGCCACTGCTGTCAAGTCGTCCGACAGAATTAACACGGGCAGATCACGAAGAATATGTTCATTGAAACAGCTCTTACTTCAAGAAAGCTTATTGTAGACAAACTTCGCAGCTTGACCTTTTCTTCTGGAAATACTTCCCATGCAAGGACTGCTACCCAGCCTCAGCGATCTGCATACATGGACACCAGGACCTAATCCTGGATCCCGAACCTTCATCCCTCTAGGAGGTGAGAACTGAGCAGACACCACAGAAGCGATATACTGGCCATTAGAATTATATTCCGGTGCATGTGCCGGTGAGACCCGGAATACATTTCCAACAGGTCCCGTGAAAACCACTCTGGCATTCGACCTGCTCACCGAAAAGGCCTCTGAGGCTGCACCAAACTTCTTCATCAACGGAACATATTGATGGAGTGGTACTGCAAATCTGATCCGACTCAGGATCCTCAGCCCTCTTTCCGCAGGAAACCACAGAACCTCAACCGTTCAGTATCTACCTTGATACCACCTCCGACATCTGTGACGATGGGAACAACAGCCCTTCCCTGTGTTGAAGAACAGTCAGAGAGAAACAACGAATTGCACCACTTGTTTCTTGACCTCGCCTCAAGCAGGTGAACATCTCAGTACAGAATAACAATGGCTCTTACTATTGCAAGAAAACCATCATACAACCATCACTCCAGTGAAATGTCAAAGACAATCCTGGCTATTCCTCCAGGTAATCTGAATGCGTAGAACAACGCATGTAAACTTTTTTTTTTTTTTTTCACCGGGACAGGAGGACAAGGCCCTGAACCTGATGCACCTCTGGTATGGCGTCGCGTACTATCTCCCCTTCTAGACGGGAAACGGCAATATCCATTTGAAAATCAGTGAGGGGAAACATCTGTAACACCAGAATGTCCCCCTCTGGATTCTATAAGTAACTCACCGGTCCTAGTCCATTCCTGGACTAACTGAAAGTAGTAACTGAGTCCTCACCGGAGCGGGGTCCCGCCCTATAGACTCTGCGACATGTGGTGTATGTGATAAAAAACAGAAACGACCTCCTCTTCTGCGAACCTAACAAGGCTGCAGACCTCTTACCTGTTCACCTTCCACAGGCTGTACAGAAAAGGAGAAAAAAAGAACTGTATCTAACCGATTAAAATGACTGCATCCCACAAAAGAATGCGTCACCAACCATTGTGAGGGAATCTAACTCCCGAAGTTAGACTTACCAGGAATATCCACCGAGATTGACTGAACTGAGGCATCCCTCCAAACAGCGGTACACCGTCCCAGGGAAAAACTCCAGTAACTCGGAGTCAGCCTCAGCAATCCCCCGGTCACACATCCTGCATTCAAACGACAGCCTGCCGCAATGTTATAGAGAAGAACCAACATAAGGAACCTCCCCTCTCTCTTCAGGGTAAATCTATCTGACGACTTGCCGAAACCAAAACTCTCTCATGTGCATGTAACGCAAATATATAGAAATATAATATCACTTAGCTTTCCTGTATACGATCCTTGAGACAGGGTCCCGTGTCAACCAGGAGTTAACTTTCACAGTATTCTATCCGTGGCAGGAAAAGAATAAACCTTCGGACTCCTTGAGAGGATGTGATACCAACTCGTCACGGCCGACCTAGAGCTTTGTCAACAGAGCGACCAGCACATGAGAAAGAATACTTTACTTCAGTCGACGTTAGAAATCATAATGTAATACACAAATACACACGTATCCCCTATACATATATATATATATATATATATATATAACATACATATAAGTGGATTGTCTCAAACCGTAGGGTCCTTAGTGACAGTATTGTGTACTGTATGTTAGGGATGAGCGGGTTCGGTTCCTCGGAATCCGAACCCGCCCGAACTTCATGTTTTTTTACACGGGTCCGAGCGACTCGGATCTTCCCGCCTTGCTCGGTTAACCCGAGCGCGCCCGAACGTCATCATCCCGCTGTCGGATTCTCGCGAGGCTCGGATTCTATATAAGGAGCCGCGCGTCGCCGCCATTTTCACACGTGCATTGAGATTCATAGGGAGAGGACGTGGCTGGCGTCCTCTCCGTTTATAGAGAAGAGAGTGAGACAGTAGAGAGAGACACAGTAGTAATTTTGGGGAGCATTAGGAGGAGTACTAGTTACTTGCTGAAGTGATAGATAGTGTGACTGTATATTATCTGACTTGTGGGGGAGACACTGACAGTGGGGAGCAGTTAGAGTCTGAGAGCAGGACTCAGGAGTACATATAACGTACAGTGCACACTTTTGCTGCCAGAGTGCCACACTGCCATTGTGACCACACTGACCACCAGTATAATATATATTGTGATTGTCTGCTTAGGAGTACTACTTGCAAGTTGCTGATAGTGTGACCAGTGACCTGACCACCAGTCACCACCAGTTTAATATATATATATATATATATATATATATAATTGTATATAATATATATATAATATTGTATACCACCTACCCGTGGTTTTTTTTCTTTCTTCTTTATACATACTACTATAGTAGCTTACTGTAGCAGTCTGCGGTGCTGCTGAGCTGACTGTGTCCAGCAGTTCCGTCATCAGTCATTACATAATAAATATATATACCTGTCCGGCTGCAGTACTAGTGATATTATATATATATATATATATTGATTTCATCTCATTATCATCCAGTCTATATTAGCAGCAGACACAGTACGGTAGTCCACGGCTGTAGCTACCTCTGTGTCGGCAGTCGCTCGTCCATCCATAATTGTATACCACCTACCCGTGGTTTTTTTTTTTTCTTTCTTCTTTATACATACTACTATAGTAGCTTACTGTAGCAGTCTGCGGTGCTGCTGAGCTGACAGTGTCCAGCAGGTCCGTCATCAGTCATTACATAATAAATATATATACCTGTCCGGCTGCAGTACTAGTGATATTATATATATATATATAGTGATTTCATCTCATTATCATCCAGTCTATATTAGCAGCAGACACAGTACGGTAGTCCATGGCTGTAGCTACCTCTGTGTCGGCAGTCGCTCGTCCATCCATAATTGTATACCACCTACACGTGGTTTTTTTTTTTCTTTCTTCTTTATACATACTACTATAGTAGCTTACTGTAGCAGTCTGCGGTGCTGCTGAGCTGACAGTGTCCAGCAGGTCCGTCATCAGTCATTACATAATAAATATATATACCTGTCCGGCTGCAGTACTAGTGATATTATATATATATATATATATATATTGATTTCATCTCATTATCATCCAGTCTATATTAGCAGCAGACACAGTACGGTAGTCCACGGCTGTAGCTACCTCTGTGTCGGCAGTCGCTCGTCCATCCATAATTGTATACCACCTACCCGTGGTTTTTTTTTTCTTTCTTCTTTATACATACTACTATAGTAGCTTACTGTAGCAGTCTGCGGTGCTGCTGAGCTGACAGTGTCCAGCAGGTCCGTCATCAGTCATTACATAATAAATATATCTACCTGTCCGGCTGCAGTACTAGTGTGATATAATATATATTGATTTCATCTAATTATCATCCAGTCTATATTAGCAGCAGACACAGTACGGTAGTCCACGGCTGTAGCTACCTCTGTGTCGGCAGTCGCTCGTCCATCCATAATTGTATACCACCTACCCGTGTTTTTTTTTTCTTTCTTCTTTATACATACTACTATAGTAGCTTACTGTAGCAGTCTGCGGTGCTGCTGAGCTGACAGTGTCCAGCAGGTCCGTCATCAGTCATTACATAATAAATATATATACCTGTCCGGCTGCAGTACTAGTGTGATATAATATATATTGATTTCATCTCATTATCATCCAGTCTATATTAGCAGCAGACACAGTACGGTAGTCCACGGCTGTAGCTACCTCTGTGTCGGCAGTCGCTCGTCCATCCATAATTGTATACCACCTACCCGTGGTTTTTTTTTTTTCTTTCTTCTTTATACATACTACTATAGTAGCTTACTGTAGCAGTCTGCGGTGCTGCTGAGCTGACTGTGTTCAGCAGGTCCGTCATCAGTCATTACATAATAAATATATCTACCTGTCCGGCTGCAGTACTAGTGTGATATAATATATATTGATTTCATCTCATTATCATCCAGTCTATATTAGCAGCAGACACAGTATGGTAGTCCACGGCTGTAGCTACCTCTGTGTCGGCAGTCGCTCGTCCATCCATAAGTATACTAGTATCCATCCATCTCCATTGTTTACCTGAGGTGCCTTTTAGTTGTGCCTATTAAAATATGGAGAACAAAAATGTTGAGGTTCCAAAATTAGGGAAAGATCAAGATCCACTTCCACCTCGTGCTGAAGCTGCTGCCACTAGTCATGGCCGAGACGATGAAATGCCAGCAACGTCGTCTGCCAAGGCCGATGCCCAATGTCATAGTACAGAGCATGTAAAATCCAAAACACCAAATATCAGTAAAAAAAGGACTCAAAAATCTAAAATAAAATTGTCGGAGGAGAAGCGTAAACTTGCCAATATGCCATTTACCACACGGAGTGGCAAGGAACGGCTGAGGCCCTGGCCTATGTTCATGGCTAGTGGTTCAGCTTCACATGAGGATGGAAGCACTCAGCCTCTCGCTAGAAAAATGAAAAGACTCAAGCTGGCAAAAGCACCGCAAAGAACTGTGCGTTCTTCGAAATCCCAAATCCACAAGGAGAGTCCAATTGTGTCGGTTGCGATGCCTGACCTTCCCAACACTGGACGTGAAGAGCATGCGCCTTCCACCATTTGCACGCCCCCTGCAAGTGCTGGAAGGAGCACCCGCAGTCCAGTTCCTGATAGTCAGATTGAAGATGTCAGTGTTGAAGTACACCAGGATGAGGAGGATATGGGTGTTGCTGGCGCTGGGGAGGAAATTGACAAGGAGGATTCTGATGGTGAGGTGGTTTGTTTAAGTCAGGCACCCGGGGAGACACCTGTTGTCCGTGGGAGGAATATGGCCGTTGACATGCCTGGTGAAAATACCAAAAAAATCAGCTCTTCGGTGTGGAAGTATTTCAACAGAAATGCGGACAACATTTGTCAAGCCGTGTGTTGCCTTTGTCAAGCTGTAATAAGTAGGGGTAAGGACGTTAACCACCTCGGAACATCCTCCCTTATACGTCACCTGCAGCGCATTCATAATAAGTCAGTGACAAGTTCAAAAACTTTGGGCGACAGCGGAAGCAGTCCACTGACCAGTAAATCCCTTCCTCTTGTAACCAAGCTCACGCAAACCACCCCACCAACTCCCTCAGTGTCAATTTCCTCCTTCCCCAGGAATGCCAATAGTCCTGCAGGCCATGTCACTGGCAATTCTGACGATTCCTCTCCTGCCTGGGATTCCTCCGATGCATCCTTGCGTGTAACGCCTACTGCTGCTGGCGCTGCTGTTGTTGCTGCTGGGAGTCGATGGTCATCCCAGAGGGGAAATCGTAAGACCACTTTTACTACTTCCACCAAGCAATTGACTGTCCAACAGTCCTTTGCGAGGAAGATGAAATATCACAGCAGTCATCCTGCTGCAAAGCGGAAAACTGAGGCCTTGGCATCCTGGGTGGTGAGAAACGTGGTTCCGGTATCCATCATTACTGCAGAGCCAACTAGAGACTTGTTGGAGGTACTGTGTCCCCGGTACCAAATACCATCTAGGTTCCATTTCTCTAGGCAGGCGATACCGAAAATGTACACAGACCTCAGAAAAAGAGTCACCAGTGTCCTAAAAAATGCAGCTGTACCCAATGTCCACTTAACCACGGACATGTGGACAAGTGGAGAAGGGCAGGGTCAGGACTATATGACTGTGACAGCCCACTGGGTAGATGTATGGACTCCCGCCGCAAGAACAGCAGCGGCGGCACCAGTAGCAGCATCTCGCAAACGCCAACTCTTTCCTAGGCAGGCTACGTTTTGTATCACCGGTTTCCAGAATACGCACACAGCTGAAAACCTCTTACGGCAACTGAGGAAGATCATCGCGGAATGGCTTACCCCAATTGGACTCTCCTGTGGATTTGTGGCATCGGACAACGCCAGCAATATTGTGTGTGCATTAAATCTGGGCAAATTCCAGCACGTCCCATGTTTTGCACATACCTTGAATTTGGTGGTGCAGAATTTTTTAAAAAACGACAGGGGCGTGCAAGAGATGCTGTCGGTGGCCAGAAGAATTGCGGGACACTTTCGGCGTACAGGCACCACGTACAGAAGACTGGAGCAACACCAAAAACGCCTGAACCTGCCCTGCCATCATCTGAAGCAAGAAGTGGTAACGAGGTGGAATTCAACCCTATATATGCTTCAGAGGTTGGAGGAGCAGCAAAAGGCCATTCAAGCCTATACAATTCAGCACGATATAGGAGGTGGAATGCACCTGTCTCAAGCGCAGTGGAGAATGATTTCAACGTTGTGCAAGGTTCTGCTGCCCTTTGAACTTGCCACACGTGAAGTCAGTTCAGACACTGCCAGCCTGAGTCAGGTCATTCCCCTCATCAGGCTTTTGCAGAAGAAGCTGGAGACATTGAAGGAGGAGCTAACACGGAGCGATTCCGCTAGGCATGTGGGACTTGTGGATGGAGCCCTTAATTCGCTTAACAAGGATTCACGGGTGGTCAATCTGTTGAAATCAGAGCACTACATTTTGGCCACCGTGCTCGATCCTAGATTTAAAACCTACCTTGGATCTCTCTTTCCGGCAGACACAAGTCTGCTGGGGTTCAAAGACCTGCTGGTGAGAAAATTGTCAAGTCAAGCGGAACGCGACCTGTCAACATCTCCTCCTTCACATTCTCCCGCAACTGGGGGTGCGAGGAAAAGGCTCAGAATTCCGAGCCCACCCGCTGGCGGTGATGCAGGGCAGTCTGGAGCGACTGCTGATGCTGACATCTGGTCCGGACTGAAGGACCTGTCAACGATTACGGACATGTCGTCTACTGTCACTGCATATGATTCTCTCCCCATTGAAAGAATGGTGGAGGATTATATGAGTGACCGCATCCAAGTAGGCACGTCACACAGTCCGTACTTATACTGGCAGGAAAAAGAGGCAATTTGGAGGCCCTTGCACAAACTGGCTTTATTCTACCTAAGTTGCCCTCCCACAAGTGTGTACTCCGAAAGAGTGTTTAGTGCCGCCGCTCACCTTGTCAGCAATCGGCGTACAAGGTTACTTCCAGAAAATGTGGAGAAGATGATGTTCATTAAAATGAATTATAATCAATTCCTCCGTGGAGACATTGACCAGCAGCAATTGCCTCCACAAAGTACACAGGGAGCTGAGATGGTGGATTCCAGTGGGGACGAATTGATAATCTGTGAGGAGGGGGATGTACACGGTGATATATCGGAGGATGATGATGAGGTGGACATCTTGCCTCTGTAGAGCCAGTTTGTGCAAGGAGAGATTAATTGCTTCTTTTTCGGTGGGGGTCCAAACCAACCCGTCATTTCAGTCACAGTCGTGTGGCAGACCCTGTCACTGAAATGATGGGTTGGTTAAAGTGTGCATGTCCTGTTTATACAACATAAGGGTGGGTGGGAGGGCCCAAGGACAATTCCATCTTGCACCTCTTTTTTCTTTAATTTTTCTTTGCGTCATGTGCTGTTTGGGGAGTGTTTTTTGGAAGGGCCATCCTGCGTGACACTGCAGTGCCACTCCTAGATGGGCCCGGTGTTTGTGTCGGCCACTAGGGTCGCTTATCTTACTCACACAGCTACCTCGGTGCAAATTTTAGGACTAAAAATAATATTGTGAGGTGTGAGGTATTCAGAATAGACTGAAAATGAGTGGAAATTATGGTTTTTGAGGTTAATAATACTTTGGGATCAAAATGACCCCCAAATTCTATGATTTAAGCTGTTTTTTAGGGTTTTTTGAAAAAAACACCCGAATCCAAAACACACCCGAATCCGACAAAAAAAATTCGGTGAGGTTTTGCCAAAACGCGGTCGAACCCAAAACACGGCCGCGGAACCGAACCCAAAACCAAAACACAAAACCCGAAAAATTTCAAGTGCACATCTCTACGTATGTGTATGACTGTGTGCTGACATGCCCCAGGTGTAGATCAGACCGGAAACCATATGGTCAACAGAAACCTCTCTGTACAGCGCTGCGGAATATGTGTGCGCTATATAAATAACTGGTAATAAATAAATAAATAATAAACCCTAGTATTTGTCGACAAACCGGGAGTAGTAACCAGTTAAATAACCATCTGGCGGCCCCGAGAGGTCCGAGTAGAAAATACCTAAATAACCTTTCTACAGCTCTCCCACCTACTACCATATCAGTGCTTGAGTTACATGCCCAAGGAACTGTATCAAACATATATATACAAATACATATATATATATATATACATACATACTGACTTAAGGCAGTTACAGCCTGTTAAGTTACTCTCAGTAAAAACAGTTGGTGCCGACAGGGATTGCCCGCATACAACTGTGTCACCCAAATAGTGTTCCCTTTAGCCAAGTAATCAACTACCGACCTGCTGACACTGCATAAACTGCTTCGAGGACCAATAGGCATCAATGAAGCCGACAGCGATCCCCCTTTAGTGACAGAATACGGAATCCTGTCGACATATGTCGATTAAAAAGGTATAGTGGCATTCTGACCAGGGAAACCCAGGGTACATGGCATACTCCCATTTAAGCCCCTAAGTGTTATAATCTAAACACTGTGCCCCCCTCACGATTGAACAACGGCGGGGACATGGAGGAAAATGGTGCTGAAAGAGTTGTGAGGGTGAAGCCCCGCCCCTTCTCGGCGCTTCAACCCGCTAAAATATGCCTTCTCTTTCCCAGCGGGAGACCTTATACAGTGTCTACACACTGTATATAAGGTCCACACCGTTAAAACAGTGTTTATCATGCAGCACAGGGCGCCCCCCCCCCCCCCCTTGCGCCCTGCACCCTCGTGAGCCTTCGGCGCGGGAGAAGTGGCACGTAGCGCTGCTTCATACTGGCGGGCGACGGGACACTGACTAATATATATAGTTTACACCTGAAACCAGTGTACAACATGCTGCCCAGGGCGCCCCCCCCCCCCTGCGCCCTGCATCCTCATGAGCCGTCGGCGCGGGAGTCACTGGTGCGTCTGATGCGCTATGCTGGCGGAGGTATGGGACACGGTGCTCAGGCACCGAGAAAACCTTTTAATGCCAGCCTTGTTTGAAAAAAATCAGTAACCTGCTGCCCAGGGCGCTCCCCCCCCCCCCCCCCCAGCACCCTGCACCCTGTGAGTGCGTTGGTGTGTGGGAGCATGGAGCGCAACACGACCGCTGCGCTGTACCGTTACTGAAGTCTTCTGCCGTCCTGAAGTCTTCTGTTCTTCTAATACTCACCCGGCTTCTGTCTTCTGTCTTCTGTGTGGGGGTTGACGGCGCGGCTCCGGGAACAAGCAGCTAGGCGCACCAAGTGATCGAACCCTCTGGAGCTAATGGTGTCCAGTAGCCGAGAAGCAGAGCCCTTGAACTAAGAAGAAGTAGGTCCTGCTTCTCCCCCCTCACTCCCACGCTGCAGGGAGCCTGTAGCCAGCAGGTCTTCCTGAAAACAAAAAACCTAACATAAAGTCTTTCAGAGAAACTCAGTAGAGCTCCCCTAGTGTGTGTACATTCACTCCTGGGCACAAAGTCTAACTGAGGTCTGGAGGAGGGGCATAGAGAGAGGAGCCAGTTCACACCCAGTTTAAGTCTTTATAGTGTGCCCAAGCTCCTGCGGATCCGTCTATACCCCATGGTCCTTTTGGAGTCACCAGCATCCTCTAGGACGTAAGAGAAATTAATGTTTTACATTTACAAGACATAGAAACCATCAGAGCGACAGTGAGAGGAGGTAATAGATTTAACCTTCTTTGCAAAAGAGAAGCCTTCTGGATCTATTCTTTAGGCACTCTATTTCCTTCGGGTCTGAATGAGTCTATTGAACTCAATAATATTTAATGGATAATATCACACATTTTCCTCTTGCTGCCGCGCTGAGTTATACCCTGTGGTGTATCTCTTTCTTATTATTCCCTTAGCATGTTGTGTTGGCGTAAAAATTCCTATCCATCCCTCATCATAATTTTTGCAAATATACTTGTTATATTATTTCTCTATTCCTGCCTCTGTAATTATTCTGTCTGTTTTTTCTTCTTCCTTTGTATGTGGTCATTATATTGATACTATTAAGTCTGAACCTTATTATTGTCCCAACACCTTTGATTACTTGAGTAGTTGTCCAATTCCCTACTATTTATTATTAGGGAATTGGATATAAACAGATTCTGTTCCATCTAGGGTGGATGGTGTATCTGTATTCATTTATACTCAAGTGGTGTAGTTTATAGCTTGGTTGTATGCAATATCATATTTAAAAAATTCAAAAGATCAATTATATATTCAATTAAAATAGGAAAATTAAATTGGTCTGCACTTGGATTTGAACCCCGGTCCTGCTGTATACTCGACTCAAGCACCAATGCACTGAGCCACAGCTCCAACTTAGCTATTATTCTGATTGTAAATTAATTGAAGTTGGTCTAATGCTGCCATTCATTTAACTGTCTGGATTTTTTTCTTTTTTCTTTTCTTTCTTTTTCTTTTTTTTGTTTTGCCCATTATATTGATATCAGTGATCATGAGACTTATCAGTGCCTAATATATTCTCTATTTACTTGGGAAATTGATCATCATTCTTTATTACTTACTATTTGGGAATCTGATCTAAATAGTTTTTCACCATTCATGGTGAATGGTATACTTATTTTTATACACTCATATGTGTTTTAGTTTGTAGTCCGCATTTGGATATATCTAATATTCAATACTATATTTAAATATATAAAAATAATAATTATATATCACAACAAAATAGAAAATGTATTAGTCTGTAGCTGGGTTTGAACCCAGGTCTTGCTATATACTTGACCCAGGAATTGGTGCACTGTGCCATAACGCTCATATATACATCAATAAGATTCTAGTAATACTTGAAGTTGGTCTAATGATACTACAGTATTCATTAAACATTCAAAGCTGCGGTGATGCCGTTTTTAAAGTAATAAATCATTGAACTATGTTTGTTTTCTGTATATTTTTGTTTAAAAGTTCTAATTGTTTATATAAAATGTATCTTTGTATTGTATTATTATCTATTTGTAATTTTTTGTCTACTTTTGAGCACTAAAGTCTATTCTAAAACTGCACACCTGCAACATATAATTGCTGCACTTTGTGTGGATTGGTTAGCTGACCAGTGAAATACTGGATCTGCTGGAGACTAATTCATCCATTCCTTCTGATGAAATCGCTTCACAGCTAGAGCGGAGAAACGCGTTAAGGGTCACCCCCTGTGGAGCTGAAGATTTTCATCTGTAGATTGCCATCTAAAACATACCAGCGCTATCCCTTTGGTCCTTTCACCTTCAAGTGCTCTACAGCTGTGCGCCGCATTACGGCTGTGATTTCTGTCCCAGCGACCAATGGATGCCAGCCACTTTGCCTTTACTTCCAAACGCTCCATGGCTCTGTGCCGCACCGCTGCTACGAAGCCCTGTCTTGGCGGCCAGACCCTGACAGCCGCTCTGCTGTGTGACTCGCCAGCCTTGAAACAAACCACTGCATTACTCCAGCTTTAAACATCCAGCTGCGGAGCACACTAACTCAGATGTGTTACCCTGATGCCTGCACTTTTGACAGCTGTTTACTATTGGAGCCATTTCACAGGGTTATTGTGCACTAACCTATGTTTCCATCTCAACTGTGTCAACTGCAGCCTGTGTTTCAATATCACCGCTGATCTGCAAATTGGGAGTTTCAGAAAGGGACCCCTACAGCGGTGAGCACTGAATTCATTACTTGAGGTGAACATTGTTACCATGTTTAAGTAGCCACAATGTTTCAATATCAACTTCTTCATATTCTGTGGCATTATATAACTTTATATTGGATATCAATCATTTGAACTCTGGCACTCCGGATGTTATACATTGCTACAATTCCACATATCAGTTGTGCTTCATTACTTCACAGGAGGTGTTTAGCAGTTACATTTTAATGTATATGTAATATTTTTATGTGAATTAAATTTTTTAAATGTATCCACTTTATATGCGCTCTCATTTGATCTACTACAATTTGAAAAGAGGTCCAGTCAATGGTATAGTTGCTAATTCACCGCTAGAGGAAAGCTTACTTCAGTAGGTAATGATCCCAGGTAAAGTCCTCATGCAATACGGTGTAGATGGTACATCATAGGTGTTAAAAGATGGATTCCTCACAATAAAGTCCCAAAGGATTCCAGAAAAGTTCCAGGGGGTAGTTCGGGCTCTGATATCTCCAAGTTCTGATAGGGGCAGTAGTCGCATTGACGCGCTTCACTGCATAAACCTGCAGCTTTATCAAAGGTGTGTCACCTTTCCTGTTAGTCTTTATACTTTAGTCTCATTTCTTACTTGTCTTCCTTTCTTGTCTCTATCATATAACGCACTTTCCTTTCTTATTGCTCACATAACATATGCATCCCTCTGGCAGGGATCCAAAAGGATCCCATAGGTAGGTCTCTCTTGGGCAATGCCATCTGAACATGGCATTGCCCACCACTTCCAACCCCCGGAATCTATCTTATTCTGGGATGGGTGCATGTGAGGTAAGTTATATAGTCAGAATCTCTCCGTGTGTACCCCCTTTACTCGCCTTTTCTCTCTCACATACCTTACTCCTCACCTCCTTTTCTTTACTCTCTCAGGTGCCTTACTCTTTTCTTTCACTCTACTCTCATTACCCACATTTTTTATTCTCCTTCATACCTTAGCTTCTTTATCTTACATGACTCATTTGCAATATTTTCGTCTCTTCTCTATCATACCTTTTTTTTCCTGCCTCTATTTAGTGTTGTGTCACATGGCAGCAGTGCCGTGTGCTGGAAGCATCAGGAAGTGCAGCACTGCCCAAAGCGTCCTAAGGACGCCCCAAGCGGCTGCACAGAGACTGCTGCTATAATAATGGCTGCAGGGTGCTGTTCTAGTTACCTTGCTAGCCAGAAGAAAGTGCTGTCCACAGAGTGGCACAACTCTCCCGCCCCTAGTTACAGCGCTGGATTCTACCCTTTAGCTGCCGTTGGCATCATTAGGTGGTGCCCTCCCTTAGACGACACCCTCCCTCGACTGGTTCCCCTTGTGTGTGTGTGTGAGTGCTAATTGGTATATACACCCCTGTTTGAGAGGGACATGTTGGGCTGCTGCACGAGTAGTGTGGTAGCTATATGAGCAGTCTTAGACACAAAACACTTCCACCATCTGCTTGACCATGCTGCACTCACGTCGGAACTTCTGTGGTGGCGCACCTCCAACTGGGGTCCAGTGGGCCTGTTGTTTGGTTTTGAGGGAAAAACTGTAGATCCAGAATTAATCAGCACTGATGATCTTCCAGACAGTGTTTGAGTGATCGCCATCAAACATTGTCAGTTTGTTGCGGCACCAAATCACCCGAGCCTCATTTTGCTCTTGAGTCCACTGATGGGGCATCCAGCATACAGAAACCTGTTTGTTTGTTTGTTTTTTGTGGCATATCAAGCGGATGCTTCCCAATGAGATGCCTATCTCCTTCTTTAACTGGGCCATGGTATCCCTGGCATCCACCTCAATTATGGCCCGCACAGCAGCAATGTTGCCTGCAATGATGGCAGATACAGGTTGGCCACAGCACTCCTCGTCTTACAGGGACTGCTTTCCTCGACAAAATTCTGCACAGCACTCAAACACAGTGGTTTGAGACGGTGCTTCCGCCCCAAAAGCATCTCACAGTCAGTCACAACTCTCCTGCTGTTGCAGACCACACTTGTACTTGTAGAAGATCATGGCTCTCCAGTGGCCTCTGTTGAGCTCCATAACAAGTGTGTGAAGGAAGTGAACATGCTGACTTCTTCAGTGTGCAGTGCTGCTTATATAGGGTTCTGTGCCATGACATGTCACAATAAATTTAGTCAGATTACAGTTCACAACCAGTCAGATTGTGTCTTATGTACCTATGCACTGCACATCCGCAAACTAATTGCACACCCCTAGTATATACAGGTTGAGTATCCCTTATCCAAAATGCTTGAGACCAGAAGTATTTTGGATATTGTATTTTTCCGTATTTTGGAATAATTGCATACCATAAAGAGATATCATGGTGATGGGACCTAAATCTAAGCATAGAATGCATTTATGTTACATATACACCTTACACACAGCCTGAAGGTCATTTTAGCCAATATTTTTTTATAACTTTGTGCATTAAACAAAGTGTGTCTACATTCACACAATTCATTTATGTTTCATATACACCTTATACATACAGCCTGAAGGTCATTTAATACATATTTTTAATAACTTTGTGTATTAAACAAAGTTTGTGTACATTGAGCCATCAAAAAACAAAGGTTTCACTATCTCACTCTCACTCGGAAAAGTCCGTATTTCGGAATATTCCGTATTTCGGAATATTTGGATATAGGATACTTAACCTGTAGTACTATGCTGCCCACATGTATATAACCATGTGTTAATCATACTACAATTTGCAGGAGCCTGGCGGCAGAGCAGGACAGGTTGCGACCGCAGGTGAGCATGGTGTGTTCTGCCCCCCAGTGTACCGGCCGCGTTGCCAACGTAACAGCCCTGTCTTCCTTTACTAAAAAGCTGACTTAGGGCTTTTCACCATTTCTCAGACCCTGCCTTTAAAAGCGTTTGTTATAAGGCATACTAATTACACAGCCAGCAATCATGAATGGGAATTAAAAGCATACTGTCAATTTGGCCCCATATTTCAGTTATAAAAGTGATGTAGCCAGTAACACAGTAATATATACTTACTTGAATGTTTCTCCTTTTGTTGCTAGGAGAGAAATGCAGCAGCATGTCAGCGACTGGTGAGTACAATGGTGGGCTACCTATGTATCGAGGAGGGTAAGGGTAGTCCTTGGAGGAGTAAGTACTACAGGGATGGTCAAGCCTGAGGCAGTTTTCAGTAAGTGGACACCACTGTTTCCCACTTGGACATCCCCCTGTTGTGTTACACAAGGGCTGTGGATAGCATGTAGCAAATGGAGACTTCATTAATTCACAACCTTCATGAATACAAATAAATAAGAGGGAAGTGTTACAGATTGCATTGCAGTTATTTAAAAAACTACTACAAAAAAAGCTATCAATTAAATTATTTGCACATAAAATTAAAAAGGTATGTATTTTGTGGTAGACATTAGGGCCAGGATGTAATGAAGTCCGAGTTCGGCGACCATGCTGGATGCCAGCCGAACTCAGATGTTTTTTTAAAATCATGTACAATGCATGGTTTAGCCTTGTACAAGATTGGCCCTTTAAAAAACTTTCGAGCTCGGCCGGCATCCCGCACACCCATCGAACTCGGACTTCACTACATCCCGGTCCAGCTTTCTTCATACTCCTTACTGGTAAGGTAATGAAACTCACTATGGGCACTATAGTGCCTAAAGTTGAAGATGAACTTCTGCCTTCAGCTAACTTTGTATTAAATTGTATGTGCAACTGCTACTAAATACATTGCTTTATATTTCTCTGCACATAACCTACCAGGTGGAAGCAAATGTAGCTCTGGGCTGCAAAATGGGCGCAGAATCTGAACTCGAGCCTGCAGCTCATACTGCAAAGGGTGAACTCCCAAATCCAAAGCAAGAAGAGACCCAGAATGGCTAAACCAAAGGCCAGGAAATATCATTATCTACAGTAAAGTGGAGACACAGGAGAACATTATTATTGTGTCACTAATCAGCATTTTTCATATAGTGCACAAGTTTTTAGAGCCATTGCACTAACATGTTTTTGTTTTGGGGTTTTTAACAGAAAAGTATTTTCTTTTTTAGATAAAGTTTTCTCTGATAAGATGTCACTTCCATCAATTATGTATAGTTAGATTTGTGTATATTTTATAACGTACATTACACTCTATTTTCTATAGATTGTGCTGTGAGTTACAAAATGATTTCCTACCACCAAGGAGTGACCTTTGGGGCTGATACTGAATGGCTGTATTTGTGGGGCAGCTGCCTGATTTAGGGCAGGATGTGCTACACATGATATCCGTGATGCGATACATCCCGCCATATATCGGGTATATACCAGCATTAATAACACCAATATGTACCTAGAAATATGATTAAAATCTTAAAGAACAGCTCTCACGATAAGAGATGCCCTTTGAGATAACAAGACATCTAGGTTTATGATCCGGTGGTCCTTCTGCACTTGTGCCGGATGACATGCGAGCTAAGAGGTAAACTGGGAGGGATTCAATTGGATCCTTCTCAGATGCAAGTGCGAAAAGAAGTCCATAGGCTTCCATTGGATAACATCTTCTATAGATGGCATTGCCCCCTGTGTCCAAGTCCAGAATGTATCACAATCCAGAGATTGATACATATGGAAATGTGGCCAAAACTCTGAAAACTACATTCTCAGAGTTTTGCCTGCATTTTTGTCCTTGGTACAACCCGGCCTGTATACCTTATGCTAAGGCGCATTAGGAAACACGTTAGTTTGTGTGTCTGCATGCGAGAAGCACACTGATTTTATGCCAACTGCTGCATCCAGCATAATTAGTATTGGCACTTGCACCAGCCCCATATTAGCTGCAAGAGATACGTCAGCAACAGGCTTCCCTTCCCTGTACGCCCCACTCAGAATCACATAGAGCTTTAGACACATGCCCATGACATGGTTCCGGTATAAATGGTCGACAATGTTAATGTTGACACTCATTAGGTCGACCACTATTGGTCAACATTGACATGGCCGACACGGACTAATGGTCGACACCTGAAAAGGTCGACATATTTTTTTTTATTACTTTTTTTGGTGCCATTTTCTGCGTAAAGTGATGGGGAACCCCAATTAGTGTACCGCTTCACTCGCCATGCTTCGGCAAGGTGCCCCGCTGCGCTCGGCACAGGTTACCATTCCCAACCATAGTCCACGTGGATCGTAAAGTATGAAAAACTTCCAAAAAAGAAAAAAAATGTGAAAAACTCATGTTGACCTTTTCATGTGTCGACCATCTGTCCATGTCGACCATGTCAATATCAACCAATAGTGGTCGACCTAATGAGTGTCAAACTTAACATTGTCGACCATCTGAACGGATACCCCATGACATGACACCCCCACAACTCAGTCCGTGTTTTTGCATTGCCTATGCCCAATTTAATGGAAAGACAGATCCGGACAAGTTCTATCCAGCTCAGAATAGGACAGAGATACATAAAAATGTGTAAATTCACATATGTGCATGGTCTGCGTGTGAATGCTCTGTATTTGCACCCTCGCACAGAGATCTGTATATGGGCAATCAGGATAAACATATGAGAAGTCAATAAAAAAGCATCCATTCTTCATATAATGCTAATGAAAAGCGTTACTAGCAAACTTACTTCAATATCGCTTTGTGGATCTTCAAGAACAGGCAATAATGTGGCATTTTCTGTGTCAATGTCATCGAAAACAGGATTACCTACCACATACACCGGAACATCAGGAAGGTGCACTGGAGACATTAAGGTATATGGAGAAAAGAAAGGGGCAAAAATAATACATTTACTAACGAGTAAATAAAATGACTGTAGTAAAAGCAGCATTGTATCCACTATGTGCCAGACCAGTGCAGAAAAGAGATCTTTTCAGGGCAACATTACTGTAATGAGGTGAAGAGGGTGTATTTTAAATTGGTGTCCCTTGTTATGTATCCATTCCTCTTCAGCAAAAGGCATTGAATTCTGCGCTTGCTAAGATATGACTGAGATCTGGCCACATCCTATAAATGTAACTGTTAGTTCACTGTGTAAATAAATAATGGGTATAAAATGGGCAGCTTGGACTCCTTAAACCCTCACATTGCCTCAGTGTTAGACTACATGGGCTTATGATCACTAACACAGGGAGACTATGGGCGTGGTGACCCCTGCTATAGGGAAAACCAGCTGCAGTTTGTCCAGCACAAGACATGTGCCTCTATCGGTCATGCTGAAAAGCACTAGAGCTCTTGCGGACAGTGGACACCCTGTGCTTTGGGTGGGTGGAGACTCAAATTGGTGCTACCACAAAGATAGGAGCTGGCTGGGTCTTACTCGGACGGGGGTCCCTCCAAATGCCCACCAGTTTGCAAGACAATTTTCAAATGATTAGTGTATAAACTAGGTGCTAATCTGTGTGCGACCACATTGAAGAACTAATAATTTGAAACTCAAGATGTCAAGGGGGAATTAAGTTATAGGAATTTCACAAATAAACCTCCCTTGTAAACATTTAATGCTCGTTTAGCACTATATAAATGGTATAACCAATTAATAAAATACAGTGATTTAAAACAAATGAGTAAGACAATTTAATCATTAAAAACATGGGTTAACTCTATGTACATGGTATAACACATACAAATAATAAAAAAGAAGCATGATTGTGCAAAGTAAAATGGATCGTACTGGGCTAGCTTCACCATGCTATTGACTCCTGGGCAGTCACTGGTTGTAAATCCAATAAAGGTGTCCACAAGCGTGTGGAGTCGGGGACCTTGGTGTAAATGGACAACGCATTTCGAGGCCTAGGTTTCGTCCTCAGGGCTTGTATGGTACGATCCATTTTACCTTGCACAATCATCATTCTTTTCTATTGTTTGTATGTGTTATGCCATGTGCATAGAGCTAACACATATTTTTAATAAACCAGTGTATTTTATTAATTGGTTATTAATTGGTTATGCCATTTAGATAGAGCTAACAGAGCATCAAATGTTTACAGGGGAGGTTTATTTTTTAAATTCCTATAACCTAATTCCCCTTTGACATTTTGAGTTTCAAATTATTCGTTCTTCAATGTGGTCGCACACAGATTAGCACCCGGTTCATACACTAACCATTTGAAAGTTACCCTAGGGTCTGGGGTAATGTGAAGACTGGGACTCCAAAAGATGTAAGACCACTGCCCATTGTACCAAAAATATTATAGATTTGGTACATCCACTCAGTAACAATTTCATATAGTCAAATATCTGATGAATGATTAGCACATATAAATATTTATGTACAATTAAGTGCAATATATCTGGAGTTCTGTACCACAAAGCTCAATATATCTATTTATACAGGGCTTAAAGTGGTCCTGGAGAGGTGGTGGAACTAATTTACCCCGTCACCTACCCCCCATCCTCACATTAAGTGGAACCAGGGCCAGTGCTACTGTTTTTACCCCCCCTATAAATTAGTGCCCTCCTTCCCATACTTTATAAAGGTACATTGATCTCACATAATGCCCACAATAGTAGTGCCCCTTACACATAATGACCACAGTAGTGCAGCTTGTACACATAATGCCAACAGTCGTGTCCCTAATACACATCTCTGCCTCTGTCACTCCTGCAGCTCCATGCCCTCTATCCCTCCAGCAGCTTCCCCACCTCTCTTGTCCCTAGTTCCCCCTCTCATTTTGTCTTCTAGATACACAGAGCCTGCTCCTCTTCATGGGTCTTCTTCATTTCAGCAGCGGTGGCAGCATGACATCACATACGCTGTGACGGAAAGGGAAGCACTGGGACCTGAGGAGGGGATGAATGCTGTCCAACAGACACAGCGTGTGTGAGTGCCAGAAGAGGTGGACTATAAATGGAGGAGGACCATGGATCCACCAGGACCTGAGGAAGAGGGAGGTGGCTGCAGCTCGTCAGTAACACTAACACCGCCTGCATCATCTACTGATGTAGGTGATGGGGTAGGCTTTTCTGTTGGAGTTACTGTGCAAGGCAATGGAGGTGGTGGAACTAGTTCCCCCTACCATTATAGGTGGTAGAACTCGTGTCCCCCCCCCCCCCCCTTTTTAACCCCTGTACCAATATATGTACTTCCTCTCTGGAACTTTGTTTGTTATTCCTGGATCAAAATGCATCACAGGTGTAGAGGAAGACTACAGGTTACAGTACTAATAAAAGATAACAGCTGTGTGTACATAAATAAGCATTTTCACATTGTGTACCTACAGTACATCATCCTGGCAATTATTCCAGTAAACACATGTAAAATTATGTTATTTTGTCCAATATTCCCAAAATGATTCCTGCATATAATCACTCTGTATTGTAGATACAAACAATATTATCACTCTGAAATGTTCCTAGATCTCATCAATTACTTGGACTTTCACTAGAACAGAGTGGAAACTGCTTAGAGAAATAGGTCGTACATATGCCAAAACAATATATAGCTTGTCCTGGCCTCTTTAAGATGTTTAATCATATGCTTGTAATTTTCCATTTGCATTATGACAAACAAGTCTAATTTGGAAGTGAAGTTTAAGGTTATTTGCAGGTCTTTTCAAAGGGATCAATGATCCCTACTTCCTCCAACTCCTCCTTAGATCTGTTAGTTGCAGCAAGAAGTTACATTAGACCTTGTTCAGCTTCAGTTTTTCAGCTAAAATAGCAAAACATCAACTGGCTGCGATCGCATGCTGGGGGCCGCCCAGCACAGGGCAAAGTCGACCAGCATGCAAATGCCCGCAGCGCTGCCATTTTTCAGGTCGCAGCAGCCGCGTGTGATGTCACACGGCCTCCCTGAACCAACCCCCATTTTCATTGTCACGCTGCGTCGCAGCCCGTGAACGCCTCTGCCTGTCAATCAGACTAATATGCGATCATATCTCCCTGGCCTGCGCGTTTGCACTGCTGGTCCTGCACACTACAGCAGCCCCGGGTGAATGCGAATGCATCTCAGATGTGTCCAAAGATAAATCGGGCCCATAGTTAGATACTGACCTCCAGCTCTGCACTCACAAACAGAAGGTGCCTTCACTAAGCAGGAGCTTCTCTGATAGATTTGCCCGGGTATTAATGGCAGACGCGTGCACTCCTGCGCTATTTCCTGACCATCTGAGCTTGGCACAGTCAGGGTACTCCCATCATCTTGTTTCAGAGGCTGGGAGATATTGAGCCACACTGGAGAATTCCTGTTAGATAGACAGACATCACACTGTGTATAAGTGACACTGACAGAGAAGACAATTTAGCACACATTCCATATTATTTTTGACCCATCTGTGTGTGAGAGTGGTGTGATTACATTCCTCTGGGACAGGGAGTCTAACACAACATATAGATACATAGCAGGTAGAGTGGAAGTTATAGGTCCATCTAGTACTGCCCATTTTCGTATGGGATTTAATTTTTGTTTTTGTTTGCTTAACATATGATGATCTAAGTCTTAATAATAGCTATAACATATGTCTGTCTCTTGAATTACTGAGTTACACTAGCTTACTGCCTGAGCCCAGATCAAAACTGGTGGGGAGACTATCCATCACTATTTATGTAAAATAAAATGTCTTCCTTACAGTATATTGACTTTCATTCTTCCTTCCTCCAACTTCAAAGTGCATCAACTCACTTGTACAAATGTTATTATCTATACATCCATACTATACTTACTTTTTCACTCCGATAACTGGCACCACACAGTAATACCAAAAAATTAAAATTGATCAAAATAAAATTTTTCATCAGCCCATGGCTCACACCACCCCCACATCCCATTATTGCTCTTTTTTTCCCCTGCCCCTTACTAACCTTACTCCATAATGCCACCTTTACCTTTAAAGCTCACCCATCTTGTTAGAGCTAACTAATACCCCTTTCACACAGAAAATTCCAGCTACAACCCAGCTGGAAGACGGAGCTACCCCTTTCAAACATGGATGATGACACAGGTTATTTCCGAGTTGCCATCATTCACACCGGACATAGATCTTTCGGCATTCAGTAGGCACTTGGATATGATGTCATCTCCAAGCGCTACTGTCCCCAGCCAATCAATTTATTTTAGGCGTGACAGGGGACATTAAGACCTGAGATGTGCCTTTCTGATCTAAGCTGGGTTGCCAGTCCGGGGGAGAAACTCGGACAGAGAGCAGGGGTCATGGATCTGGGTCTGCCACCCCGATAGACCCTTTCAGACATAAGCCGTATCTAGGTCAATGCACGTTCACATGCAAAAAACCTGCGTTTTAGACTAACATCTGACCACCATTAGTCCCCCCCACCTACTCAAAATTATATAATAATCTCTTCCCATTGCAACGGTATTCACCACACAAATAGATACTCTGCTGCATTCATCATTGTAGGTTTCATAAACCTGTTTAATTTCTCTTTGTACATTATTCGAATCACTACCATCACTATCTAATAGATATATATACAATTCATTTATCTGATCACCGCACCGCATGTATTCATATGCACTTAATTGTTATCTGTTTGTAACACGTTAAACAATTAGGATTAAGAAACTGCTAACAATGGGCCTAATTCAGACCTGATCGTAGATGTTCTAAATTTAGCACATCCACGATCAGTTTCACAGACATGCGGGGGGACGCCAGCACAGGGCTAGTCTGCCACACATGTCTGGCTCTGCCCCCCCCCCCGCACAGGTGCAAAAGCATCGAACGGCGTCGATGCTTTTATACCTGAGGACAAGCTCCCTACCAGCACAGCTCCAGTGCACTGGCAGGGAGCTACTCGTCGCTTCCTGGGTCGCAACGGCTTCGTGTGACACCATACAGCCGCCGCAGCCCGCCCCCCGCATGGTCCAGGCACGCCTGCGTTGCCCGGACCGCGCCCCCAAAATGGCGGCCAAATGCCGCCGGTCCGCCTTCTCAATCCCAGCGACCGATCGCTTCTCTGGCATGCGCCGGCGCACTGCGGTGCCGGCGCATGCGCAGTTCAGACCTGATCGCCTGCTTTGCGAAAACACACAGCAGCGATCAGGTCTGAATTAGGCCCAATGTTCATAATCTTACCAAGTCTGTGTGCCGGGACCCAATGCATTACCAAAGATTTATGATGGGCCAGCTAAATTGGACAGGTGCTGTAGGTAACCAAGAGATCTCATTATGGCAGGATGGGGATGGGGGACTATGATGTACAGGGGGTGAGAACAGTCTCAAAATATTTTAAATATTATATTTTTAATAACTACTCAAATCTTTTAATGTTTTTTTATCAATTTATTTATTTAGTTGTTATTTTTGTGGTATTGTGTGACAGACAATACAATCTATCATTTTACTGCAAACTTGTATTGATTATTACGTAATGTAAATTCACTGTTTAGTCAGGATAAGAAAGGCCTGACTGACTCATCATTGACTCATGTGACAACCAGGGTTGAGCACTGGACACTGACAGAAAATGCAATGTGAGGCATGAAGAGATCCGTACATAGCCACGTGTTCACTCTGTCTGGTTGTTATAGCACAAACACAGGTGTGGATTACAGGTGTCTCAGATCCCAGACTACAAATAGTGAATGGGATGTTTAACCATAAACAAAGCTGGAGTGTGACCAATTGCAGCCGATAGATGATTTTGCACTAACCAGTTTCATAGAAAAAAATATTGTTTAGTGCTTTTAATGTTGTGTAGAGAATAATACGATTTTGGTTAGAAGCAAAATCGAACATGTCCCCAACCTTTGTGTAACGTTCCCCCAATGTCCATAATCTAAAATCAAATAAGGTTATCTCAGAGCCTTAACCAGACATTTTGGTGCACTGTGCCAGAATGCCACACAATTCAATTTATGAATTGATTAATTGTATTCCCCCAAAATTTGTGGGAAAGTTAAATCCATTTAGGAAATAATAATTCAGTAGTATCCCTGACCCCCTGATACCTGCAGAGTGATTTCCTCGGCCGCTGCCTCACTGTCTGCTGCTGCCCCGGCTCCCAGTGCTCCTCAATACTATGGGAAAGATGTTATGACATCTCACCCATTCCCAAGAGAGACTGCAGCGGAGATGGTGGAGGAGGAGGACCATAAGGGGCAGCCAACTGTAGCGCTGCCAGGTGCAATGTGTAGTGGCAGCGTTGCGCTCGGCAGAGGAGAAGTCGGGCTCACTGCTGTTATTATACATTGCCACGGACGGTACACAGCAGCTGGCAGTGCACACAAATAAAATAGTTCACAGGTCAATATGCCCCCTGCTTCACCCACAGAGCAAATGCTTTATGTGCCACGCACCGTCCACACAACCACCATAATTACGGGCTCGGGTTATCTTACTATAATAACAGGCAAGAGACATACATAAAAGGCCTAGACTTCTGCCCAGTTTCAACATATCATAACACCATCCTATCAGCATCATTTCTTATCTCTCTCACCCTGAGAAAGTTTCCTGTATGAAGGTTAGTTGATCCACTGAGGTTATGTAGGCAAGTTTCCCTCCAGGTATTGAAGCACAGCGACGGCGCGCATTTACCAGAGACTCCTTCACCTGATTTAACCAATAGCAGTGCAAATTACCCTGGAAGATTCTTCCACCACGGGGACAGGATGAATCATCTGAAAGTAAGAACAATTACAGCGTTCTAGTACTGTTATTCTTATACAAGCCGTCAGTCTTTCACTTCTAAAGGAGAAATTCTCAACAATCCTAAAACTTATCCAGTGCACTGTATTGAACGCCACAGACATTTATCCAGTGCACTGTATTGAATGCCACAGCCACTTATCCAGTGCACTGTATTGAACGCCACAGCCACTTATCCAGTGCACTGTATTGAACGCCACAGTCAGACATTTATCCAGTGCAATGTATTGAACGCCACAGCCACTTATCCAGTGCACTGTATTGAATGCCACAGCCACTTATCCAGTGCACTGTATTGAACGCCACAGCCACTTATCCAGTGCACTGTATTGAACGCCACAGTCAGACATTTATCCAGTGCAATGTATTGAACGCCACAGCCACTTATCCAGTGCACTGCATTGAACGCCACAGACATTTATCCAGTGCACTGTATTGAACGCCACAGCCACTTATCCAGTGCACTGTATTGAACGCCACAAACATTTATCCAGTGCACTGTATTGAACGCCACAGCCACTTACCCAGTGCACTGTATTGAACGCCACAGACATTTATCCAGTGCACTGTATTGAACGCCACAGCCACTTATCCAGTGCACTGTATTGAACGCCACAGCTATAACATGGATTTAGCGCTAACTCATTTGTTCAAAAAGGCAGTAGCTACAATTACTGTTTTAATAATCAGTTGAAGTAAAGCTATGGCCACACTAGCAACTAATAGTTGTTTGTGTGCACTTGGTTGCATAAATAGGTCATATAGGTCATAGCTGGCTACTTTCCCGGAATGTCACATTAAATACTAAATGGCCGAAGGGCCTTAATCATGACTATGCGTTACTTTTGCTATTTTGATATGGCAATACAAAGTTTATATGTCTCCATACAGGTACTATCTGAAATTATGAATGTACCAGATGTGATTGGCAGACTAACTATATCAGCATTTATATCTGCTTTTATGTCTGCTTTTATATCTGCTTTCATGTCTGCTAAGCGAATGTACAAGCGAATGACCAACATTCATTATGCTGTTGCACTATATCAGTAAGGATATTTTGTCTGTTCGTTGCTATCAGAAATGAACACAGGGCCTAATTCAAGGTTGATTGAAAAATAACATTTTCCTCTAATGGGCAAAACTATGTGCACTGCAGGAGGGACAGATATAACATGTGCAGAGAGAGTTAGATTTGGGTGGGGTGTGTTCAAACTGAAATCTAAATTGCAGTGTAAAAATAAAGCAGCTAATATTTACCCTGCACAGAAACAAAACAATCAAACTAAACCTAACTTTCTCTGTACATGTTATAACTGCCCCACCTGCACTGCACATGGTTTTACCCATTAGGGGAAAATGTTATTTTGCAATCAACCTTGAATTAGGCCCACAGTGCTTGGCAACCGGATACACTTCTGGCACTGCAATGGGCAGCTATCAGAAGGACTGCACATACGGTTAATCTCAGAAGTGAGTTTGGGAAGCAAATACAGTATAACTAATCAGCTCAAAGTGAAAGCCATTCTCCTGAAAGCCAGCTGTCCCACAATTTGTGGACTGTGGGGTCCAGTCAGGGTGTCAACAATAAAAAATGTCAACACCATTATGTTGACATGTTCTGATTGTCGACATACACACTGTCTATGTAATGAAGACATAATCAAACAGTCAACACTGCGAATGTGGAAAGTCATAGTTAGGCTACAAGAAACTTTTAATCTGATATGAGAACTTCACTACTTTATTAACTTGGATGGTTGTATTGTATGTGATAAATTAAACTGTACAATTTAATGATGATCCAGCATTCACAGTGTAGGAAACCACACCATGATTTCTGCCTATTTTGTCTATGACCATCCCTGATTATACAGACAGAAGCACCATATAGGATAAAATAAAAATGCATTTATGGACTGGATTTAAAAAAACAAAAATATATGTGCAGGCTCAAATGTGTAGGATTTTTTCAAGCAAATTACACAAATTCTATTTCAAAAGAGCAGGGTGGTTGGAGAGGAGAGAGCTGTGAGCAAAATAGAACTTTAGCAAACAAATGAATTTCAAATTTTCAATAAATATGTAGCTACACATACCTGTCAGATGCTGACCATCTGGTTGTTGAACCCCATAAACTATTTGGAGATTTGTGCCCTGGTTAATTTCAAGCCACACCTCCAAGTTTTGCCCTGTTTGCACCACTTCAGGGCAATGCAGCTCTGCTCTGTCTACAGGCACTGCCGTGATCACTGTGAATTCTGCAGCAGGATCTTGCCCTTCTGCTTTCACTTTGACTGTATATTGCCCAGGCAGACTGCTTTTGTGACTTGTCACTCCAAGAGTTGTAATAACAGGCTTGCTACCATCACTGTATTCCCACATATAATGTGTGACTGGGACAGAAGCCAATGCATAAAACTCAGCAGACTGGAACACAGAATAGTATGATGAGGCTGATAGTGAGACTGACACCTGTAATGAGAACATGGCTTTTATTGGATTACACTTAAAGACATCTGCAATTATAAACATATTAAATCACAAATGCTATACAATCCATAGAGCTATTTTTTTTAAACAGAAAGCTAGACATGAAGTTTGCTCAATATATAATAAAAGTTTCCCTACGAGGCCAAGTGTATATTAAATCCAGCAAATAAATTACTGCTGCTCTAAATATAATCTCTCTTCCTCTCTGTATACCTCTACTTACTCATGCACCCAGGATCTCTCTCATGCCGCACCTTTTTTATGTAACTCCCATCCTCATGCTGTAGTCAGACACTTATAATATTCAAGCTTTTAGAACTCCCTCAAACGTCTTCTTCTCAAATAAGCAGATTGCTTGGCCCTGTAACCACTCACAAGATCTACCTGGATTTCTCACAGCACACTGTGATTTATATAGCATACTCTACCAGTATACCTGCTCCCTCTACACATATTTTAATTTAGATAGTAAGCTCTTTGAGTTTGGCTCTTAATCATTCATATTGTCTCACGTTTGTGTAAATGTTAAATTCAGGTAATTGTTATAATACTGTGGAAATGTGTCCCAGCGCTGGGATGTCCGCTAACAGCACCAGGATTACAGCAGCAGCGGCTGGTGTCTGGTATCTGTTGGTTCCCAGCACCAGACTTACAGCAGCACCGTTTAGCTCTGCAAAAGGGGTGTTTCAAATTTGGGGCCAGATTGGCAGTCGATAGGAAAAAAGGCGGCGGCAAGCATTTGACTTTGGCACTGTTAATGAATCAATCCTGGCTCACAGACCAGCAGCCTATAGCAGGCAGCCGTGGCAAGCCACATCACAGTTCGACACACACCCCGGCAATTGACTTCAGACGCTACCGGGAGGAAGAATGGGGAGTTGGCGCTGGCCAGGACGACTCAGCAGCAGAAGTATGACGAGGAGGATGGGGGAGCACTGCAGTGGTGGGAAGTAAAAGAGCACAGTGAAGCCCCCCACCACAGCCTCTCCCACCATACAGGTAGGTCCTCCGTGAGGCCCACTTGTGTCACCATCCCCTCCCAAACCATCAAGGATCAGGCACTAGGCCCGTGGGCACAGTCAGGCAGTAGACCTGTGGCACAGTAGGTGGGCCTCTCAGCCCAGTGCACAATAGAGAGCACTAGACCATGTTGATTTAAGTCACCCTTCCCGGGTCAATACAATGATCTGGGCACTAGGCCCAGGTCATTTTAAAGTGCCTACTAGTAGACAGGCCAAAATGGCCTGAGCCTCCCACTAAATGGGGTGATCTGGGCTTTAGGCCCAGCTCAGCCTGTGCCCTATGTATGCAGGCAAAAGTCGGAGTTCCAAATAGATAATGTGGGCCTGAGTATTAGACCCAGGCAACAACTAGGCCACAGTTAGGCAGGTCAAAAGGGCTTGAGCCTCATTTAATAAGGTGATATGGGTTTAGGCCCAGATCACTGCAAGTGCCCAGTTAGGCAGACCAAAAGAGCCTGAGTCCCTGTAGTAGTGTGACCCTGAGTGCTAGGCCCAAGTAACTTGTTCAGATGCATGATAGGCAGGCAATAGCTTGAGCCTCTTAAATAAACTGTGTCTGTGCAGTAGGCACAATTAGCAATAGTGAGCGGAGGTAGGCAGGCTTTGCGGCTCCCACCCTCTGATTGCATCCCTCGTGTGAAGGAGCGATCCAGCTCCCCACACTTAGCTGTGGGACTTGGCTTGTAGCGTGGAGGGCTGTAAGGCTCCCATTGAAATATCCTTTGTTAAACAGTGGTGGCTATAGCCCCAAGGCAGTAATAGGAAAGGGCTGGCCAGCCTAAGTACTGTAGGTAAAGGTTCAATAAACAGTTCTCAATAGACATGAATTTAAAGAGACAGGACCGATGTTATTGTATTTTTATGGTGAATGTTAAATCCGTGAAGGGCATATTTGTTAGGCTTAATTTGGTAAAGTTTGTGCTGCACTACACAAGGTGAAAGGTTGAGGGCGATGTAGTTGTGTGCCACATTAAGTTAGGTTAAACTTGGGTTAGCTTTGCACAGTGTGGTGTTTCTGATCGCCTTAAAGGAACTTGTAAGTGAAAAAGCGGAGGAATCACAAGAATCACAACTGTGGAAACAATCTGTGTTTGTCCCTGTTGGTTTGTCTTTACCTAGCCATCTTCAGTAGTCATGGGGAGCGTGCCGGTACCAAACTTTGCAAATCAAATGTATATAATAATAATAATAATACCAATAATAATAAAATATTGCAACTCAGAGGAGACCAATCAGTCCCCTCTAAATTGGTAGTAGCATAGGGGCTGATGATCACACATCAGCCCCTCTGTGTTTGCAGATATTGGTGATCAGAGGGAACAAGTTAAGGCCTAGATAAATCTGACATATACTGGGGCAACACCCTGATCCACCAATGACCCAGGTCGGGGATCGGAAATATTAAACATGCTTACAAATCCTGATTCTCCAGGATCGGCAAATCTGGCATTTTTAACATGGTTAATTTCCCCAATTCCCCGACGGATCACTGATCATCAATAATATAGATCTGATAATTGTTCCAGTAGATAAATTATAATTTAAGCACTTCAAAACACAGGTCATCTTATTTATTTATTTATTTATTAACAGTTTCTTATATAGTGCAGCAAATTCCGTTGCGCTTTACAATTGGACACAATGATGCAAAAAAACTGGGCAATAAACAAACAGTCAGAGGTAGGAAGACCCTGCTCGCAAGCTTACAATCTATAGGGAAATAGGCATTGATACACAAGGAAAGGCATTATCTATTGCATATTTGTCCACCAAATTGCAAAGGTTCTAGGTGGGTTGCATGATATCACATCACAGCAATGATGAACCCTGGTCAGAAAGAAGGGAAAGTGAAAAAAGAGAAAATATGTGGAGGATATGTGCAGACTGTACAGTGGGGATATAATCGTATAGGAAAGCTTATGAAGGTTGAGTGAGCAGTTCTGGAATGTGATAAGAGGTGAGTTTTCAGGGAACGTTTGAAGGTTTGGAGACTAGGGGAGAGTCTTATTGTGTATGATAGGGCATTCCACAGAGTGGGTGCAGCCCGAAGGAAGTCCTGCAATCGTGCATGGGAGCAAGTAATGAGTGTGGATGAGAGACGTAGATCTTGTGAAGATCGGAGAAGTCGGGTTGGGAGATATTTTTGGATGAGCGAAGAGATGTACATTGGTGTAGTATGGTTAATGGGCTTATGTGTGAGTAAAAGTATTTTATATTGAATACGGTAGAATACAGGTAACCAATGGAGGGACTGACAGAGTGGATCTGCAGATGATGAACGTCTAGCAAGGAAGATTAGCCTCGCAGCTGCATTCAGAATGGATTGTAGTGGTGAGAGTCTCATTTTGGTAAGACCAGTAAGAAGACGCGGGAGATAATGAGAGCATGGATTAGAATTTTTGGAGTGTCTTTTGTAAGGGATGGTCGTATTTTGGATATGTTTTTTAGAGGCATGTAACATTATCTTGAGACAGATTGAATGTGGGGAGCAAAGGACAGTACTGAGTCAAGTATGACACATAGGCAGCGAGCTTGTGGGGTAGGATTGATTGTTGAGTTCTCAACAGTGATAGAGATATCAGGTTGGTAACTACTATTGGCCGGTGGAAATATAAGTAGCTCTGTTTTGGAAATATTATCTTATTAACCTTCCTTACCACTACCACACAATTTAGCCCGATTCCAATTTACCTACCAATATAAGTATGGACTGCAGGGGGGAAACTAGATCAACCAATGGAAATGAAGCTAAACAAAGGGAGCCCTACAAGCTAGATATAGGTACGTAAATGATGATGATGGTGATGATACTAATAATGATAATGATTAAGAGAATAACGGTAATTATAATAAATTATTATTCTTAGAAAGACCACATATTTCAAGTTGTTGATCTCACCTGCACAGTATGAAGATCCTGTATGATATTTTTATTGCAGTTGTTGTATTTCCCATTTCTTGAGCACACCCCTGAGCAGGTATCATTGTGATCTGTTGTGGTGAAGCCACAAAGGCATCGCTGCAAATCATCTCTACTGTAGTAAGAATAACCATAACGAAAGCAAAGAGCAAGACATCCATCACTGGGCAAAGGATCTGGGGTCACAAGAGAGTAATGTAGCACAAGGTCTGTGGGTCCTCTCACACATGAGACATGGTGATCCGCTGAAAAAAATAACAAGTGTTGTTTCACAGGAACAGAAACAGAAAAGAGGCAGAAACATTGTGCATACATTAATCAATTCTAGGCTACGCATTGGAGTAAGAGAACATGGTAATATGATGGGTGTAATAACATCATGTGGTTCTAGTAAAAAAAATGAAAAGGAGACAGGTTCCAGTCTAAATGGAGCACCCCAGAGGAAGAATACAGTTAAAGGTAAAATCCAGTTTAGAATAACATTTATTTTGTATTCCTAAACTGTGACATAAGTATTCTTCAAAACAGGGAGCGTTTCCCATAGTGCTACCAATACATAATGTAGTGGTACTGAATGATATAAAATACCAGGCAAGACCTTCTTGAGGGCAAAGTCCAACACATGCAACAAGTACAGTATTAGTTGCATTTTGGAGAAATATAATACATCAGGGCCCTATGAAGCAGAGCTTTTACATTACAGCATGGGTGATCCATCACTTCTTGACAGGGCAGTATGTTCTACTCTTAACTTCTATTGGTGGGCACATAAACTTACCTATCAGATGCTACCAGCAAGAAAGTTCTACTGAAGCAATACGCTTGTGTGTTAAAATTGTTAGAATAGTTCCTGGGGAATTACCATATCTACATAGGCCCTTCCATGAAATAGTGCAGGAAATATTCCTACTCTAACCTGCACTAGCCCAAAAGGACACTAAATAAATTGGTGGTAAGGAACAGGAAATGTATCCAAGGTAACCAAGCTCATTGATGGGTAAACATTGTGGTAGTAGTGGAAAAGAATGACTTGTTTAGATTTTGGAGAAAATGTAATAGTAATCAAGTCTCCTGGAACTGGCCAGCTGCCCTCAAACCCCCTGACCCCCACCCCTCCCTCAGTCGCCTGCTTGCTGTGCAAAAGTGGCCAAGGCAATTACGCAATTTGCACTGATTCACATAATCATAGCCCCATCCCCCGCTTTACAGGACCGTAATCTGGGCATTGTATAGTGGGGGGTGGAACTGCGTTGACACTATCACGCCTCCACGTCACCACATTGCCCACCTATACTGATGCCTCCACATTGGGCCAACCTGGCTGCCTCCTCCCAGAGCAGGCAGCCACAAAGTCAACAAGTATGCTTTATCGACATCCACTTGATCTCTCTCCAAGGCTTAATACATGGACCACCATGTCACTGATCGACATGTTAGGTGTACATTTAAACAAATATCAATATACAAAATATGGTTGATATCGTCAAATTAAAAGCCAAAACATTAACAAGATAGGATAAAACCACATGTTGGCCAGGTAGAAACAAGACAAGGTCAAACAATGATAATCACCAGGACACCAGGAGGGTGGGAGGTTAATGGCTGGTGCATATATTAAAATACTTCAGAAGTAAGGAAAACTTTTTTTTTTTAAATGCACATTCCTACTTAGGGCTCCAACTATTATTGGTACTTTTTGCTGGCGGTTTGTTCCATTTAGTATCATAGTGATACTAATGAATATGCCGCCAGCATTTGACATAATCTACACCTGCTGCAAGGTCTTATAGTCAACATGCTCAGAAGGCTTCACTGTAGGAAGAAAGGCTTTTGCAGGGCAACCATTGCAGGTATAAGGACTGTACCGCTAACTCAATCTATAAATGGTTTAATTGGTACAGTGCAAAAATGTGGTAAGATAAGCTTACTGCTGTTTGTAAACTACTTGCCTGGCGTGGTTGCATCAGATGCAAGGACACCAGGCTGGACTTTTTGTGACATGGTCACATCTGATGCGACCAATCAGAAAGCTCACTGTTCAATCATAAAAATAAAAAAAACACAATTTCTGAATTGTTAAGTGGTAATTACAGAATGGAGGACATAACCCCTTTGGCGAGTGCTAAAGGGGTCATGTCTCGTTCTTCCATGGAACCCTTAGTACTGGTAGATCATTTTTCAAAATACCCAGAAGTCTGACACCTCTATGATAGAACACCTATCATACTGATTTACAAACTGAAGGCAATGTATGAGTACTCTGGAATTCCAAAGGAACTGATAAGTGACCAACTGACCATTGCATGTTTTACAAAAGAGGTAATGCAAGTTGCAACATAGAGTAGGGAACCAAACTACTGTAGTCTAGGATACACCCAGTCTAACAGGCAAGCTGAATGTTTCATAGAAAAGTAAATACATTTTTTGTATGACACAGCACATAAAACAGATTCACATTGGGTTATTGTGAAGTTAATTAATGTTTCAGAGATATATAGCAAGTGTCATCTGTGTCTCATCATTTAGGAAAGTGACTTATAGACATTGATGGTATTGATACATGTTTATAGATCTCAAATTATTGATAATTGATGGAGAAACTTTATTCAGAAGAAATATGTATTAGTACATTTCAAGTACTTAATTGTGTCACTTGAAGGGTTAAACATGCTATATGAACTGTTATGTGCTTGAATAGACACGTACGCACTCTCTACAGGATACCCTTATCTGTTCATACAATACAAGGCTTGTTTGTGTCTCTATCTTCAAGGACAGTTCCATACCAGATCAAACCTGTTATTTCTTCTTCTGTGTGTTACCAAATATCCTGTGTTACCAACTTTCTTAGAGTTTTGAGACGTTTGCAGAAAACCCATATATGGAAATCCGCCTGATGTACTATTTCTGTCTTCTGCCTAGTAACTACTAACGAGCCAATAAGAGTGTAACACATGTCAGTTACACCCATGTACGTCGTCTTTATAAACCATTGTTAACCTTATAATAAACCAGAGTAATTCTTAACCATTGACTCGTGTATTCCATATCACGTTAAGTCTTACTCTCACTGGTACCAAAGAGGTCATCATATCGAGGGGGCACAAAAAGGGTTAAATCCTTACAGCTGGGGACTCAGTCCGGGATCCAGCCGATCGTCCCCTGATCGGTAAGATAGAGAATTTTGTTGTCTGTCTTGTCCGCTAAGGGATTGCGACCATCTACTGGATCTGAACTCACTCCGTGTTCCGGGAACACGTGACAAGGTAATATTTAAGTCCGGGACTTAATGTTACGTAGTTTTATGTAAAGGATTTTTTTTTAAGGCGCCATAAACAGGTATCAGGGATACCATAGAAGGACCAGGGGTCCACAAACAGGTATCAGGGATACCATAGAAGGACCAGGGGTCCACAAGCAGGTATCAGGGATACCATAGAAGGACCAGGGGTCCACGTATTTAAGGCGTCATAAACAGGTATCCGGGATACCATAGATCAGTGGTGGCCAAACAGTCGATCGCGATCGACTGGTCGATCGCGGACATGCGACCAGTCGATCGCGATACGCCGCCCAGCCACCCGAAGCCGCGCCTCTCCTGCCCTCCGCTCCCGCTCTGTCTCCTCACAGTCTGACGGCCGAGTGTATAGCTCAAATCAGGTGCCGGTTCGTTAGCCAATGAGAGCTCGCGGACCGGCACCTGATTTGAGCCATACACGCTGCCGTCAGACTGAGGAGGCAGAACGGGAGCAGCAGGCAGGAGAGGCGCGCGCTGCGCTCACCACACACCAACGGTGAGCTGTTCTATAATCTATACATGTCTGGCACTGGGGGAATATCTGGCTCTGCAGACACATGGCACTGTGGGGGCATATCTGGTACTGTTGGGGCATATCTGGCACTGTGGGGCATGTCTGGCACTGTGGGGTCATGTGTGGCACTGGGGGCATATCTGGCTCTGCGGGCACATGGCACTGTGGGGGCATATCTGGCACTGGGGGCATATCTGGCACTGTGGGGCATGTCTGGCACTGTGGGGTCATGTGTGGCACTGGGGGAATATCTGGCTCTGCGGGCACATAGCACTGTGGGGGCATATCTGGCACTGGGGGCATATCTGGCACTGGGGCATGTCTGGCACTGCGGGGTCATGTGTGGCACTGGGGGCATATCTGGCTCTGTGGGCACATGGCACTGTGGGGGCATGTCTGGCACTGTGGGGTCATGTGTGGCACTGGGGGAATATCTGTCTCTGCGGGCACATGGCACTGTGGGGGCATATCTGGCACTGTGGGGCATATCTGGCACTGTGGGGCATGTCTGGCACTGTGGGGTCATGTTTGGCACTGGGGGCATATCCGGCTCTGCGGGCACATGGCACTGTGGGGGCATGTGTGGCACTGTGGGGTCATGTGTGGCACTGGGGGAATATCTGGCTCTGCGGGCACATGGCACTGTGGGGGCATATATGGCACTGGGGGCATATCTGGCACTGTGGGGCATGTCTGGCACTGTGGGGTCATGTGTGGCACTGGGGGCATATCTGGCTCTGCGGGCACATGGCACTGTGGGGGCATGTCTGGCACTGTGGGGTCATGTGTGGCACTGGGGGAATATCTGGCTCTGCGGGCACATGGCACTGTGGGGGCATATCTGGCACTGGGGGCATATCTGGCACTGTGGGGCATGTCTGGCACTGTGGGGTCATGTGTGGCACTGGGGGCATATCTGGCTCTGCGGGCACATGGCACTGTGGGGGCATGTCTGGCACTGTGGGGTCATGTGTGGCACTGGGGGAATATCTGGCTCTGCGGGCACATGGCACTGTGGGGGCATATCTGGCACTGGGGGCATATCTGGCACTGTGGGGCATGTCTGGCACTGTGGGGTCATGTGTGGCACTGGGGGCATATCTGGCTCTGCGGGCACATGGCACTGTGGGGGCATATCTGGTACTGTGGGGGCATGTCTGGCACTGTGGGGTCATGTGTGGCACTGGGGGAATATCTGGCTCTGCGGGCACATGGCACTGTGGGGGCATATCTGGCACTGGGGGCATATCTGGCACTGTGGGGGCATGTCTGGCACTGTGGGGTCGTGTGTGGCACTGGGGGCATATCTGTCTCTGCGGGCACATGACACTGTGGGGGCATGTCTGGCACTGTGGGGTCATGTGTGGCACTGGGGGAATATCTGGCACTGCGGGCACATGGCACTGTGGGGGCATATCTGGCACTGTGGGGGCATATCTGTAATCTGGCGCTGTGGGGGCATATCTGTATCTGGCACTGTGGGGTCATATGTGGCACTGGGCATATCTGGCTCTGTGGGCACATGGCACTGTGGGGGCATATCTGTATCTGGCAGTGTGGGGGCATATCTGGCACTGTGGGGTCATATGTGGCACTGGGCATATCTGGCTCTGCGGGCACATGGCACTGTGGGGGCATATCTGGCACTGTGGGCACATGGCACTGTGGGGGCATGTGTATCTGGCACTGTGGGGGCATATCTGGCACTGTGGGGGCATGTGTATCTGGCACTGGGGGCATATGTGTTTGAGGTTTTTACCTGTGGGGGCCAATGTGTTATTTTGCGTGAGGTAGTCATTACACTCTGCGCAGCAAGGCTACGTCCCTTTTTTTTTGTTATACCACGCCCATTTTTAGTTATAGCACGCCCACTTTTTGTTATGCCACGCCCCTTTTTTTGCGCGCGCGCCTGCGGCGCGCGCTATTATTCCTCCTAGGTAGATCACAAAAGCTTTTTAGCTTTCACAGTAGATCACCGACTCCAAAAGTCTGGCCACCCCTGCCATAGATGGACCAGGGGTCCAAATAACAACGCTTCCTCGATTTGATCACCTAAATATTTGTATGTCTGTCTTATAAGTACTCATATTGTAATTTTTCTATTAAGGACACTCAGTGAACGGGTGGTAAGTGCACGGACGCTGAGTCTCAGAGGACATTGTTGTTTACAGTGATTTTAAGTACATTTGAAAGTTGATTTGTAACAAATAACATTGTCCACGATTGCAGAGATATTAATTGTACGGGTGGTAAGTGTACGTACATTTGGTATCACAAGTTGTACTGTTGTTGTTTTCTGTTCCCGGTAGTTTGTGTAGAGAATATGCACTCCCACATGTTACCAATGATCTATGATCAGATCAGCTGAATGCATACATAGACTATTGTTCCCCTTCCCTGTTATTTGTGAATTCTTTTAGAAATATATTGCGTGGGTAGTAAGTGTACACGCACTATATGACACTGTGTTTGGAACAATCTATGTTTTTTTTTATGATAAAGATTGTTATTAATTCAGTTTAGACACGTTAGTTACTTATTGGTAATATGGGATCAGATCAGAGTAAAGAGACTGAATACCCCCCTCCCCTCCCGGGAGAGACCTGCAAGGAATATGTTGCTCGTGTCTCCCCTACAAATTACTACTTTGTTAACCCCTGGCTAGACAATTTAGTGGGATGAACTGAGTGAACATCTGGACGCAGTGTTTAAAACCCGCTCGTCCCTAGCAGTAGCTTGCAAACAGAAACCTAGTGAGAATGTGACTGAATTCTGGAAGAGATTAAAAAAAAAATGCTGGTCAGAGGAAGCAGGTCTCACCCTAAGTAAATACTGACAGCTTACTTATTTCCACATTTATAAACAACCTACTGCCTTCTGTGACCTTGACAGTAAAACAAAGTGTTTCTAGTTGGACCTCAGACAACATTGAGGAATTCAGTAAACATTTATATGAGAAGGAAGCAGCAGGCTGTTTTGACATTAAAAAGACTACTCAAAACGTACTGACCCACAGTTTTCAGAACCTCCGGAGGCAACACAGGAACCCTCGCCCCCAGCGGGACACCCCACATAATAGGGGTCCCCCTGCACCTCCAAACAGATTACATACATCCTGCTTTAACTGTGGCAAGGATGGACACTGGGCTAGGGACTGCCCCTACCCCCTTAACAAACCTAGGCAGCCATCAACTGAATCTGCCCCCCTTAGCAACGTTCCCAGGGACCCCCCAAGGTTCCAGATTGACTGGTAGGGACAGCCCCGCTGACGGGGCCCAGAGGAGGGTGTCCCGACTTTCATGCAGCTCACAGAACACTGGAAGGAACCCCCAATGATCAATCAAGGTGTCAATGGAACAAGTGTCCCATTCCTGATTGACAGCGGGGCCACCACCAGTGTTCTGTGCAGGGACCAGTACCATGGGCCCCTGAGAAAGTCCGCTCCTTCAATGAGAATCAATGGGATACCCACAAAAGCTTACTCCACTGTACCTATCCCTATTGACACACCACGGGGACATTACATGGGGACTCACTCATTCACTGTCATACCTGACTGTCCAGTTAACTTGCTGGGAGGAGACCTCCTTACTGAACTACAGATAACCATCACCCCTACTGGTAGGGGTATGGACATAACCTCACCACACTTCCCCGTGCTCACTGAGACCACTGAACTAGATACAATAGACCCCCTTGTGTGGGCAGAAGGTCCCTTCGACACAGGACTGATATCTTGCACACCATACAAGGCCACACTCAAAACCAGACTCACAGCCAGTGTACCACAAACAGTACCCTTTGTCACAAGAAAAGATAGAGGGTCTTAGACCCATGGTACAACAATTCCTAAAGCAAGGAATTCTCAAACATGTAGTATCCCCATACTGCACACCAGTTAACCCTGTAGCTAAATCAGATGGGACTATAAGGTTTGTGCAAGATCTTAGAGCAATTAATCAGCTAATTGTTCCTATTGCACCCATTGTACCTGATGTAAACTCACTCATTTCAGCCATCCCTGTACACGCTGCATTTTTTTTCAGTAATTGATTTAAAAAATGCATTTTTCAGCATACCAGTGGACCCTCAGACACAATTACTTTTTGCTTTTTCTTTTGAGGGCAAGCAGTTCCCTGGCACCCCCCCTATGGTTCTGTCCTGCTACAGTATGCAGATGATCTGCTTCTCTGTAGTCAAACGGAGAAGGCCTGCCGAGAGGATGGTATATCACTGTTAAACTGGCTCTGTGAATGTGTCTAAAACAAAAATGCAATGGTGTAAAAAGCATGTTGATTATCTAGGTTTTGTACTTACAAAGGGAGAAAGGAAAATCAGTCCACAACGCATTCAGTCTGTATTGGGCCTGGTCACCCCAACCACTCAGAAGGAAATGCTATCCTTTCTGGGCATGATTAATTATTGCAGACAGTGGATATCTGATTGTTCCTACTATGACAATATCTTGAGACAAGCCACTCTCAATGACAAACCTAAACAGATTCAATGGTCACAAGAAATGTTAACTGCATATGAAAGTCTAAAATGTATGTTGGTAAAAAGTCCAGCACTGGGCCTCCCAAACTATGTACTACCGTTTCATTTATATGCAAGGGACAACTGTAAAACCATGGCGGGGGTACTGACTCAATTTCATGGAGGCAAGCTGCGCCCCGTGGCATTCTTTTCCAAAGTAATGCCTGTGTCGGTCCAAGGTATGCCTGCCTGTCTTCGGGCACTAGCGGCCTGTGCAATGGTAGCTGAAATGGCAACTACACTCACCCTAGGACACACCACTGTACTTCACACAACCCATGATGTTTTGGCCATTCTTAAAGGATTACATACACAACACATGTCTGCCCAACGCCTTAGTGGCTATGAAGTACAATTGCTGGGAAATCCCTCCCTCACCATCAAGTATGCTAATACAACTTCAGGTCCTGCCCCTATTCTAAACGCTCTTCTTGGTCTCAAAGGTCCCCAAGATGACTTGCCCGACGACCATGACTGCTGTCTGACCATAGAGACTGAGACATCTCCCAGACTGGACATGTCCCCCATACCTGTTCCTAGCTCTGACCATGTTTCTGTTGATGGCTCTTGTGCTAGACCAAATGACTCCACATACCAAGCCATGGCCGTCATAACCCCACCCATGATAGATGATCAGTATCTATTTACTGAACTCCAAGTTTCTGCCTCCCCCAAAAATTTAGCTGATTGGTTGTTTCCAATAATGCAGAAGAATCCTAAAACAGGATTAATCTGCAAAGAGGGGAAACCATGTATACCTCAAGTAAGCCCTCCCTATCATACTAGCAGAAATCAGAATAACTCCCCAGAAAACCCTAGGTTATTCACCTTTTGAAATACTCATGGGAAGACCCTTCCCCACACCCTGGGCTAAGAAACCACTAATAGTACAGGAAGGTGATTTAGAACTTATAAGGGAAGAGTACGTTAGGTCCCTTATAACGAAACTAGATGAAATTGAACACAAGGTTGTTTGTAAAAATCCTTCTAACCCACAGGAATCAACACACCCTTTCCAGGTTGGAGACAGAGTCGTTGTGAAGGTGCTCCCAAGGAATAAGAGTCCAGGAGACTTCACCTACGGTCCAGAGACAGAAGTTGCTGCGGTAACCAGAACAGCTGTCCTTACTGAGGAGGGGCCCACCTGGATCCATGCATCCCGAGTAAAGAAGGTACCCAGACCAGACCGTGAGGGAGATTCCAGAGAGGTACTAACGGGGGCAGACAGCCCTGACCTCCAACATGGAGAAGAGGACCCTTTTGCTGACAAAACAAACTCAGAATTCTACTCAAATATGGACTCTGATTACCCTACTTATACTTGCCTATCAGACACCCATATCCAGAACTGAAGTAGATATTACACAAACAAATGGACAAACCTCCCTATGGTATAATTCATCCAGCACTCATGTGGCCACATATACTGTAGAATATAAAGATTTTCTTTCAAACTATATGTGGAAAATTAGAGCAAATAGATTAGGTATAGGAACAGAAATTGTTTATGTTTGTGTTACCAGCAAGAATTGGGGAAAGAACTGTGATCATTGGGGAGCCGTGGGATGGAACACTGGTATTGATTGGGGTTACAAACCCAGCGAGGCTTTAAGCAAGAAGGATAAAAATAACAAGTCCTTAATGGTGGGGAAGTGGACATTATAGTCAAAGACAAACATTTTACCTAAACACTACCTCGGGGAAAGATTTAAAAATCTTTCCTCCAGGGTACTGTACAGAAAAAAGAACTACCGTCTTAGTTAATCAAACTAAGTCTTTAGGTGACATTTATTACATCTGTGGAGATTTAAAACTCAGAACTAGATTAGATATCCCATGGAAAGGTCAATGTGCCTTAGCCAAAATAATTATGCCATTACACATACTCCCAACTAATGAAGGTTCCCCTACCTCAAACACTGCTCCCACACATAGAAGAAAAAGGGAAGCTCCAATAGGTAGCTTCGATCCACATGTTTATATTGACACAATTGGGGTCCCAAGAGGGGTGCCAGACGAATTCAAAGCTAGAGATGAAGTAGCTGCAGGATTTGAATCCTTAATCCCTATAATAACTGTCAATAAAAATGTTGCATGGATCAATTATATCTACTATAACCAACAGAGATTCATTAATGATACCAAAGTTGCACTCAAAGGTATAGCTGAACAATTAGAAGCCACCTCCCAAATGACATTCCAAAACCGTATGGCCTTAGACATGATACTGGCTGAAAAGGGTGGAGTTTGTGTCTATATAAAACAGGTAGAAGGATGTTATACCTTTATCCCTGACAACACAGGGCCAAATGGTAAAGTTACCCTAGCCATAAAAAAACTAGATGATTTATCCATAGAGCTAAAAAAAGAATTCAGGTATTGATAACCCATGGAGCCAATACTTTGGTTGGTTTGAAAATTGGAAACAGGGTCTTGTTCAACTAGGAATCTACATATTGATTGTGATAGCAATTTTTTGTGTTGTTTTCTTTTGCATTATACCCTGCTGCAGAAAAGTCGCCACAAAAGGTATTGAAAACTCGCTTATGTATGAAGCCGTCCTTACAATCCCTCCTAACTCCCCTGCAGCCTATAAGCAATACCTAACTGAATATAGAAATAAAAAGCTCCATGAAAAGAATCATGTTATATAAATATATGATTCTAAGAGGGGATTGAAGGGTTAAACATGCTATATGAACTGTTATGTGCTTGAATAGACACGTATGCACTCTCTACAGGATACCCTTATCTGTTCATACAATACAAGGCTTGTTTGTGTCTCTATCTTCAAGGACAGTTCCATACCAGATCAAACCTGTTATTTCTTCTTCTGTGTGTTACCAAATATCCTGTGTTACCAACTTCCTTAGAGGTTTGAGACGTTTGCAGAAAACCCATATATGGAAATCCGCCTGATGTACTATCTCTGTCTTCTGCCTAGTAACTACTAACGAGCCAATAAGAGTGTAACACATGTCAGTTACACCCATGTACGTCGTCTTTATAAACCATTGTTAACCTTATAATAAACCAGAGTAATTCTTAACCATTGACTCGTGTATTCCATATCACGTTAAGTCTTACTCTCACTGGTACCAAAGAGGTCATCATATCGAGGGGGCACAAAAAGGGTTAAATCCTTACATCACTCACCAGGCTGTGCTGATTAATATTCTCAAATACTTGTGTGTAATTTACAAATTTTACATCAAGTGTGTTCCTATGTAAAAGCTAAAAGCTATTATATAGTAATACGCTTTATCTAAAATGACACATATTTTTGCCTTAATACCTCTCAGAGCATTCTTAAGAGCAATTATTAGACATGAGGCAAGCTCATTATAATAACTAGATACCCAGAGAGCGGAATATATTTTAGAAATACATTTTCAATATTTTGCAATCTGGTTTCAAACCTATAGATGAAATCTCATTTTGAAAAGAACAGTGATTCACACACTATGGGCCCGAGTCAGAGGCGGCTGGTGCAGGTGCCAGTGGTGCCAAAGTTAGAAAGACTGCTATGACATAATACAAATCCTGAATCTTCACATAGGAGACATGGTGTATTTTCTAACAAATATCGGCTGTACACAAGGTATTATGGAAGCAGGGACATATTAAGAGAGGAGGGGGCCCATGTACAGTTTCTGTCTGGACCACCTCCTCTCTAGCCAGCAGCATAGAGACTCTGTGCTCTAGGGTCACTATAAGACCCTGTAAGACATTAGTGCTATCCCAGAGTCTAATGCACATATGCCGGTTTCCGGTGACATGGCGCAGCAGCCATTTTCCCAATGATTTTCCAACTGCACAAACGCAAAATACCAGGAAAATGGTTGCAGAGCCATTTTCCTGGTGATTTGGGCAGCACTGCAGCCACTGCCAGGGGACTCTGGAAAGGTAAGTATTAAAAAAATTATTAGAGATACGCCACTATATGAAAGGCAGAAATAAAAGGCACCCAAAAAGTAAAAAGCACCAATTTGTTTGGAGAACAGGATATCTTCTCACAACTGTTGCCAGAAACCACCAGCATCTGAATGTGTCTGAGAAAACTACATAAAGCAGCAGTGCGAGGCTTAGTCGTATACCCTCCATGTTCAAGCACTAAGACATGTCAGACTCATAAACCATCAATAATTACTTTTGTAAATTTGGTTTCATTTGTTTACCTTTTTTATTCTGTATGGTAAAGTGGTTTTCACGTTTTTAAGAACATCTTTATAGTACAGGGTAAGACACCCTCCTTTTAACCCATTACAAAATAGTGCTGGAAATGTTCTTTAGACATTCTGGACCATGTTGACATGATAGCATTACACAGTTGCTTCAGGAATGTCAACTGTTCATTTGTGCTGCAGATCTCCTGTTCCACCACATACCAGAGGCGGCGCTCTATTGGATTGTAATCTGGTGACTGTGGAGGCTACTGGAGTACACTGAACTCAATGTTATGTTCATGGGGGGTCATTCTGAGTTGATCGCTAGCTGCCGTTGTTCGCTGCGTAGCGACCAGTGAAAAAAACGGCTAATCATACGGGTACGAAGTGATTTGTGGTTTTGCACTGGTTCTTGCATCGATTCCAATCGCACAGCCGAACGCAAGGAGATTACAGAAAGAGGACGTTTATGGGTGGCAACTGACCGTTTTCTGGGAGTGTTTTGGAAAAACGCAGGCGTAGCCGGGTGTTTGCTGGGTGGGTATCTGACGTCATTACTCGTCACAGCAATCATCGCACAGGATAAGTATCTCTAAGGCTGGTCTTGTTTTGCACAAAATGTGTTTGCAGGCGCTCTGCTGCACAGGTATTCGCACTCCTGCTAAGCAAAAATACACTCCCCCGTGGGCGGCGACTATGCGTTTGCACGGCTGCTAAAAACTGCTAGCGAGCGATCAACTCGGAATGACCCCCATGGTACCAGCTTCAGATTATGGGCCTTATTCAGCTTCAGTTGCAATTTTGCTAAATCTCAAATCGATTATTGGACGACTGCGCTGCAAATGCATTGCACGTGTGTAACGCACAATTTGCGATTCTGAGGCAATTGCATCTTTCTGGGATGCGATTTCAGTTTGATATTGACAGGCGGCAGGCATTCGTGGGCGTACACATGGCCCCCGGGGAGTGGGTGAGGAAACGCAAGCGTGTCATGGCTCATTTCGGGGTGATCTGACATCAGCTGGGATTCCTGCGATTAAAAACATGGCACCTGGTGCAACTGCATTCTCATTATTCTGAGTAGCCCTGAGTCATCCGCAACTGTGGATGGTACTCAATTTCTATGTATGCATTGCAGATTGCGACTGCATACGAAATGTTGCGATTGGATCGGCTGGCCTCTTTTACCTTTCTGGACGGCTCTTCGTATGCAATTTTTAGCAAAAGCAGGATTGAGAAAACGCTATTTCTGTCTCCATAGTGAATCAAGCTGAATGAGGTCCTATGTATGCCTTGTGACATTGTGCAAGATCCTGCCCAAAGTAGCCATTAGAAGTCAGATAGACTGTGGCTATAAAGGGATGCACATGCTCAGCATCACCGCTCAGGTGGCATTTATTAATTTATTTGTAAATTCTGTTTATTGGGATTTTCATATACACACAACAGATCTGTTATGGTAACAAAAGAGGGGGGAGGCAGAGAGTAACATAAAGGTGCAACAAAATACCATTCATAACATAAATAGTGTACATAGGGGGTCATTCCGAGTTGTTCGCTCATTGCCGATTTTCGCTATACTGCGATTAGTCGCTTACTGCGCATGCACAAGGTTCGCAGAGCGCATGCGCTTAGTTACTTTACACAAAAGTTGGGTATTTTACTCACGGCATAACGAAGCTTTTTCATCACTGTGCTGATCGTAGTGTGATTGACAGGAAGTGGGTGTTTCTGGGCGGAAACTGGCCGTTTTATGGGAGTGTGCGGAAAAACGCAGGCGATCTAGTTGCAAAACGCAGGAGTGGCTGGAGAAACGGGGGAGTGGTTGGGCAAACGCTGGGTGTGTTTGTGACGTCAAACCAGGAACGAAAAGGACTGAGCTGATCGCAATGGCTGAGTAAGTCTGGAGCTACTCAGAAACTGCTAAGAAATTTCTATTCGCAATTCTGCTAATATTTCATTCGCACTTCTGCTAAGCTAAGATACACTCCCAGAGGGCGGCGGCTTAGCATGTGCAATGCTGCTAAAAGCAGCTAGCGAGCGAACAACTCAGAATCACCCCCATAGTACATAAAGATAAATGAAAAGTATTGTAGCCAAGCCATCATTTCTGATGTATATCAGGAAGGACATTACTATCTGGCATAGCAATCGAAGTGACATGAGGATGCATCTAGCTTTAATTAAGAAGAAATACAATGGGGGAACTACACAAAACATAAGACAAGGGGTACAATGAGACAAATAAGAGGGAGGATAGGAATGACCACTCTTAGCAGCAAGTAAAACCAAAAGTCATGTCAGATAAAAGAAAATATTATCACACAGAGGATCTTCAACATTAAGGTTATAAGCGTAAGCGGTGAAGAATAGATGCACAATATAAGACTGGGTGAGTTGTTCAAGGTGTTCTATAAAGGACCCCATTTTCTGTAAAAGCCCAACATCCTGTTCTCCAAATTCGGCAAAGTAGAGTGCCTGTCAAAATACAGAGTTGCAATAATTCCGGTTTTACTTCTGTAATCATGGTTGAGGAGCCAGAGGTCCAAAGCACTAAAATACGTTTTTGAAAACAGTAACTATGACCATAAGAAGTGGAATTACTGACTTCTTATAAGGGCCAAGGTTCCAGCCAGAGAAATTGGCACAGAGGCAGACAAAGGAGTCTGGGTCTAATGACAAAGCAAGCATATTGTTTATACTGTATATCCTATTTTACCACAATCCCAAAGTCCGTGGAAAAGGGCAGCGTGTGAGTGGTGACATGTGAGACAAGCCCCGGGCTCTATGGAAATCATGTGTCTGCATCTCGCAGGGGCAATGTAGGCCCTATAATCTCCTATCAGGCACCATTAGCATTTATAGCATTTACTATCCTTATTAGTGACATTGGTCAGTTTATTCACTACATAAAGGAGCTTTTTAAATTGTTTTGTATGGAAGAATTGTGTGTTTGTGATTGTGTAATACATTTTTTTTTAAACATTCTTTATATGGCTGAGTCATAGCTTTATACGCCCCCTTTGGTGACTCCACTCACCAATTGCATTATTTAAATTTGTTATATTTGGGTATTCCGAAATACTGGCAGGCAGCATTTACATATTTTCAGATATGATAATTCTAAATAGTGTGCGCCTGGTGATTTTTCTAGCTTGTACCTATTACTGGTACATATGTACAGTTCACCTCTTGAAGATATGCAGATTGCACAGCCATCATGGTTATTTAAAAAAGTTTAAACAGAGCAGAGGCTGAGGATATGCACGGGATGTCTTTTCTGCCATGTTAAAGCCAGTCTGTCTGTGACTGAGATGAGATATTGGTAAGGTCAGGGTCTAAAAATCTAGTGTTATGACTTCCGGTGGGCAGGCTATCCAGCATGGCTGCATTTTAACTCAGCTCCGTGCAGCGTATTGATATCTACAGCCATCCTCTTTGATTGCATGCACTGGCGGCTAGGTTTTGTGATATCTACCTGCTGCAGACTACAGGAACACGGTGGATGTCTTTATCGGGTGTGGAGCTTAAGATTCTGGTGGAGTCTGGCCATCATTTTTGAAAGCCTGCATGACTGCCTCGTGGCATGGCGTGACTTGTTAGAAATCCTTCTGCTTAGTTGTTATCTCCCCAACTGCCGTTTGGGTGTTACCCCCTCCTACTTTCGAAGACATAATAGACTTACCTATGCTGTGGGTTACTGGAGATAGTCTGGAGTCCCTACTGGGGAGGCTGCCTTTGCTGCTACTGCAAGACTGAACTGGGTGGCGGTGCGGAGTGAGTGGCCTTCCTGACTGCTGAGGAGCGATTCCTGCTGATCGGGGATTGCGGTGAGGAGACGTTCGCCTGTGGTGGGAGAAAGTCTGCGAAGGGGAGAAACTCAGTGGCTCCTGGTGCTGGCGGAGAGTGCCACGCTCGAACACCCAGTGAGTGCCTTGCTGACTGCTGTGCTGAGTGGGCAGTTTCTGTGTATTGGCATTGCAGAGTCACTCTGTTCATTCCATGAGCCCTGCTTTTTTGTGGATACCAGTGGATGCTGCCATGGCTCTCAGGGGGCCTGGACAGAATAGAAGGTGGATATCTTCTGGAGCAGGCTCACAGTGGATCCCTTCCTCTGACTGCGGGAGCTCTTATTGGGCTGCCGGCTGTCACTGCCTATTGCCACACGCTGGAGTTGTGGACGGACAGCCACATGTCTTTCATCAAGTGACTTTAGTGCAGTGAACCTGTTAAAGATGTTCAGGGAAGCAGCTGACTCCGGGTGCGATTGACTCAGAAGCGTGGTTAGACACACTCTGTGGCAGCCTCTCTCTTTCCAGGTACTAACTATGTTGGTCTCCCCATTTCTCCTCCACTAACACAATCTCTCATATATTGCTTTCGTGCCTTCTTTTTTGATCCTTCCCTCCTATTGTGTTACCCCTTCCCTCCCCCCCTCATGCCCTTTGCTCCTACCCATTCCACATCCTTTCCCTAACTTTATCCCTACTGCATCTTTGCTTTTACATTGCCTGGGCAGATTGACTTTACAAGCTGCAAGACACAGTGCAGATCTTTGGAACTAGTTGGACCGGATCACTTAACTGGATGCTGTGACTCTACAGATCATAATAATTTTTTTTATATGTGCGATTATTCGACTGGTGTTGGCTGCATTTTATCTGAACCTTAAGCCAAGTTCACCCAAGATAACTGACAGGTTGATAGCTCTTGAACTGGTCCAACACTGATTATTGGTTTAGAAGGAGTACTGCATGGGCCAACTACAAACAGGTGGATGTACAGTTCATTCTGTTCCCTTTGCAACACTCCCACCTAATGGGGATCCTAGGGTGAGGTGTTACGTCACTGCATATATTAGTTGTAGATTGATGTTTTCAGAGTACTCGCTCTCCTCCTACAGTATATTGTATGTGTTTTCATGGACTGCCGGGCATTTCTGGGAAGCTTGCCAGTTTTAATTCCCTTAGTGCCAGTAATTTCACACTCAACTGCTGGGATAGCTGTGTATAACTCAGGTACACTTTAATAAGAACTGGGATACCACTCACATATTAGTCTTGATACATTGTATGATGCTTTACATTTTTGCTGAGTAGTGTACAAATAGACCAGAAATACCGGCATAGCTAGCAAGCAGTGTTTTAGGAGTGACTTGATACTTGATTTGGAGCTGTCTCAACCCTTATTATTCTGCTTGTATTCTCTGTAATAGGATAACTTTGCTTGACTACAACTCCTGTTATTATATTTGACATTTTAATAGGGTTACAGTTCGATATCTAGCGTTACGCATAGGTTTTCTTGACTAACCTGAGTGCCATCTACTGGTCGCTAGTAAAATTACCTGCCTGAAATTATTACTTTGTTAATCAGTAAAACATAGTGTTCACATTTTATTATATTTTTTTAGTTGTTTTCTATTGTAATTGCTGCCTGTGCATTTGAATGTGTCTGTCTGGACATGATCATAGGTGACAGGGAGTTTGTATGATTATGTCCTTCTGCATTCTTACCATGCACTGAGTGGATCCTTTTCATATTGTATTTTTACTATGAGTAATTACTTTATGCTATCTGAGCAGCTCTGTTACATTTCTGCTATTTTTACTGATATAATAGTCATATACCCTTTAAAGTATTGTATTTCAGTGAGAACTCTGGGTGTTTAGCAATATAAATACCCCACTGATAACAAGTTATCGGGCAGTGGGTTATGGATAAATACGTCCATAAAAATATTTCTGGCAAGTCTAATCAGTCAACTGTTAACACGAGGATGAATAGGAATAGACAAAACACTGGTAAATATACTCCACCTTCCCCCCTCGAACAACTGATTCCCCAGAAAAGATGCCTGAAACTGGGCTCTTCCTCCCTTTCACAAATGGCCCAAAAAATGTCCATGTTTTTGATGCCTCAGATAGATAAAAAAAACTTGAGAATATTAAATTTATTGATAAAAAGCTTGAGCAAATCCAGACCAGTTTAGATAAAACATTAGGAAAACTGGAAACTCATTCAACTAGGTTCACAGTGGTGGAACAGAGGGTGAGTGACACAGAGTTTTAAATACATGTTCTCCAACACACCTCCGACACCCAAACGACCACTATTCAAGCCCGGCAAGCTAAAATAGATGACTTGGAAAACAGGGATAGGAGATGTAATCTCAGATTTGTGGGTATCCCTGAATCCATCAGAGATTCACAGTTGTCATAATTCCTATGCACTGAAGTTTTTACAGCATTGGAGATTCCTGAGGAGATGTTCCTTCCACATATTGAAAGGGCCCATAGGATAGGCCCAACCAGGCCTGATAATGAGTCCAGACCTAGGCCAGTTATTGCGAAGTTCATGGATTTTCGCATGAAGGAACTGGTTTTGCGGTCATATCGCAAATGTTCCCAACTGAAAGTGAGAGACCAAAGAGTCCTCATCTTCCAGGATTTTTCAACCTCGGTGGTAAAAAAGCGTAGGGAATTCTCCAATGTCTGTAAAATACTTTACGACAATAATGCCCGCTATGCTTCAATGTACCCGGCAAAACTGTGAATTCAAGTTAACGGTCGAACCTTCTTTTTCTCAGATCCCAGTGAAGCTAGAAACCATGTAACAAAGATGTTAGGTTCCAGAAGCCCTGTCAATCACTAAAACGCACACCTTCAAATAATTTTGTATGTTCTCTCTCTGACACAAAGGGTTATATGTTCATGTTGGAGCTACTTGAATGTTAAATTTACAAATTCAGTCTGTTTTCCAATTCATGTCAAGTGTCATTCTTAGCAATGGTGCTTTTCACGTTTCTACAGTTTGTGAGAAGTTCGAAAAAGTTGCTTGAAACGATGTGTTGTACTCTTTTTGTGTACTTATTGCTGTCTGCATCTCATCTATTTCCCCCCTAATGGGAGGTACATTCATTCTCCTTTCACTACCTGCCATAACTCCTTGCTCGCTGGGACAAGGTGCGGGCACTTCTAATTCTAATTGTACGCGTGTATACCCTCCCTCGATTGAGCATTGGCTGATCGGAGTCTAGACTAATTTTCCACACCTTCCATTACTGTTGATTCACAGCTTACGTTGGTCTCCTGGAACATTGGCAGTCTTAACTCTCCCGTGAAGCGCAAGAAAGTAGCTATGCATTTAAAAAGATTCCACCCCCATATTATATTTTTGCAAGAAACTCATTGGATAGTGGGTTCAGGGTCTGCTCTGAAAGTGCCTTGGATAGATAAATGTGTCTTGGCTGACTATCTAAGGAAAGCAAGCGGTGTTGCGATACTATTCCACAAAAATTTGAACTATACCATTCTAAATTCAATTGGTGACCATAATGGCAGGTACTTAATTCTGGATGTAGAAAATTGGGGCGCTAAATTTACATTGATAAATGTACGTATATGCTCCAAATATTGGGACATCACATTTTTTGCAAGATCTCACCGTCTTTTTTCAATGCGAGAATTTCGCATTAGTGATAGATGGGGATTTTAAAAACCTTATTATAAACAAGCGACAACCACAGGGTAACTTACACTCCAATCTGTGGAAACTAATACAAATGAAGAGGGCATCTCTCCAGCTCACAGATATTTGGCGATTGTTAAAACCGACGGATAGATCATTCACTTTCTATTCTAATGTTCATCACTCCTGGTCCCGCATAGTCTCAATATTGATTGCAGACTCTTTGGTTTCCCAGGTGAAGAATGCTGATATTCATAGTGTGCTGATCTCGGATCATGTACCAATATCATTAATATTGGAATGGGCAAGACAGTCAGGAGGTACCACGTTATGGAGATTTCCTAGTTACTTATATCATTCTGATGATTTTCAGCAGTTTTTGATGAACAACTGGTTGAATTACTTGGATGATAACATAGATTATTGGGACAGACCCACTATATTTTGGGGCGCAGTCAAATTGGTTGTAAGGGGTCAAATAATTGAGTACGTTGCCAGACACAAAACAAATCTGCGGCCACTTATCGCTCTTTGCATGACTCTATGACTACAGCTCTTCAAGTCCATCTCACTACCTCTAGCGATGATTCCTTGAATGAATATACTGAGGCTAAACAGTTATTGAATGATTTCTTATTATCCCAAGCCAAAAAAGATTTGATGTTCTCTCGTCACAAGTACTATAAGTGGGGAAATAAGATGGGACATCTTTTGATGACTATGGTGAGGAAAAAACATTCTAGTCACTTTATAACTGCTTTGAAACATACGGGCCATTTAATCACAGACACCCGCGCAATTGTGCATGACTTTGAATCATACTTCACTGACCTATACTCTAGCCTTCCCTTCAACAAGGAGTTGAATGAGCGACTACTGAGAAAGGCAAACATACCTTCTCTATCCAATTCTCAGGCTGAAACCTTAGTTGAGCGCTAGAAGTTGACGAGGCAATATTGAAACTTAATTTGCACAAATCCCTGGGACCTGATGGTCTTTCTAATAAATTTTATAAAATCCTACATTCACATATTACCATTACTTTACTTGAATTGTTTAATAATATACTACGACAGCATGCCCCTTTTCAGTTAACTTTACTAAATACCGACATCAAATTATGTGCTAAGATTCTCTCAGAGAGATTACAATTGATTCTTCCCCATGCCCTGACCTCACACCAGCTAGGTTTTGTAAAAAACAAACACTCGGTCAAAGGGTCCGAGCAGCTATTGCAGCGACTCTGATTTCAGCCCAATCACTGCAAACACACAACATACAGTATTATTAAGCTTAGACACCACAAAAGCATTTGACACCGTACTTTGGCCTCATCTATATTCCACCCTATTGCATAGGAACTTTCATCAAGATTTTATCAGAACTATTTAATACTTGTACATATTGTCATCCACAACGCTCTTGATTAATGGCTTCTGTAGTGATCCTATAGTAATGCAAAGAGGGATGCGCCAAGGATGTCCTTTATCCCCTCTTCTGTTCAATCTGCCAATTGATCCCCTAATAAGTATCTTACAAAACGATACTCAATTTAGAGGGATTAATATTGTATGGAGGGAAATAAAGCTAACAGCATTTGCCGATGATATTTTGTTATATATTACTGATCTGTCAAACTCACATTTTTAATCTCTTACAATCGTGTGGGCATGTTTCCGGTTATTGTATTAATTGGTCAAAATCAGTTGCACTTCAGTTGGGTTCTAGGACTTTTTCAAGGGATGTGATGGATAATTTGGCCTTAACCTGAAGTTCAGACTCAATGACTTACTTAGGTATACAGAACCCTAGGAACCCAAAGTGTTTATATAACTTAAATTTTATGTCAGTGATCAATAAAATAGCTGCGTAGCTGGGGAGATAGAAATCATTACAGCTATCTTACCTGGGGAGGGTTAATTTAATAAGGATGGTATAGTTTCCTCGTCTTATGTATATTATTCAAACCCTTCCTAGCGTAATCACGCCTAAGGAAGCCCAATACTGGAATTTGTTGTTTAGAAAATTCATATTGGAAGGGAAAAAGCCACGAATAAGCTTAATCAAGTTGCAACAAACAACCAACAATGGAGGGCTGAACTTTTCTAATACTATGTGGTACTCTCAGGCAGCCCAACTGAGATACCGCCAGTATTGGATTCATAACCAGGAAATCTATACTAATACTGATTTGGACAGGGAGTTTTTGCAGGGTGGTGATTTGGAGAGTTTTCTGCATTTGCATGATCAAGAGATCCCCTCACTTATCAAAGAAAATCCACTTTTATGGCACGTTAAAAAATTGTGGGTGGGCATGAGACATAAACAGAATGTGAACGCTCACAAATCCATATTTCTCTCCTTCATAGCCAACCCAGAGTTTGAGGACAGGTGGGCGAGCCACCTGTTTAACATATGGAGAGCGTGAGGGATTATTAATGTAGGGAATTTAGTTGATACTAGGCTTAAAAGACCGCTAACATTCCAGGAGACAGCTGATAAGTTTCCAGTGGTGGAATCATACCCTATTGCTTTTCTACTGGGTCAACGCTATATCAGTTCTCTCATCAAAATATTTCTCTTCAGCTGACTGGCAGAACCTAGTAGATGATATGTTGAAATGGGAACCTCCACACAAAAAAGCCATTTCGATAGACTATTTTAGATTACTCAACAAGATCAGAAGGTTTAGCGGCCTGGCTATCACATTTTCCAAAACAGAGATAGAGGATATATTAAAAGCACATCCTCATGCATGTAAAACTCTTTCTTCCTCGAGATATAAAGAAATGTTTATAAACATACTTTACAAAACATACGTCCCTCCACATAAAAGATTTTTAATTGGTCTCTCATCATCTCATGCTTGCTGGAAATTCGGAGACCTCCAGGCAGACATTTTTCACTGCCTTTGGCAGTGTCCTCTAATTAGAAGTTTTTGGATTAAAATTCATAAATATGTCACTGACCAATTGGTTAATTATTTATCCCTATCGCCAGAATGGGAACTCTTTGGCATTATTCCCAAAAATCAGATTATGTCAAAAGGTAGCAAAAAACTGCTTCTAGCAGTAAGTGCTGCAGCACGTAAATCCATATTGCAAGTATGGTTCCATCCGGAACCTCCGTCATTACCACTATTTAAGGCAAAGTTGTTCTACTTGTTTAGAATGGAATGGGTGGGAGTAACACTGGAAAAAGACAAAAAAGTAGAAACATTCTTTGAGGTATGGGAGAGCTACGTAGCTACACTCTCTACTTCTATAACATCTTAACTAATACTTTGTGGTATATGACCAGAACATTGGGAGGTGATCCACCAGTTACCTTGTAATACTTATTACACTGGAATCTCGGGGGAAGGGGGAAAATGAGCGCAGACAACCTTCTTCTTTTGGTATACCTTTATTTCATTTGTGCATATTTTATAGTCCTGTTGTATTTTTGAATGCATAGGAATATTACGTTATCCTTTTGGATATGGATTAATGTATTGACATTTTGTGTACTGGGAAATTTATGTACAGATATATGTAATCCACAATACTGATGAACAACATACATAGTCAACAACAATATGTAACAATTGCAAGTTTATTGTATCATGTAAAACTTGTACACACTGTTTTTTCTCAGTTCTGTACAATGTGGCTTATATGACATGTTGCTTCATTAAAAATATGTTTAAAAAAAATAAATAAATAAAAATCTAGCGTTATAACCGCTATGATCCACAAGTTTATTGATGGAGCGAAGGGTGTCTGGCATAGAGGGGGAAGGCATAGCAGAGGGCAGAGAGGTGAGGCTGTAGCATTTTAATTAATATTACGGAGCCTAATAAAACATTCCCTACCCCATTATACCAACACCACCAGCCTGAACCATTGACACAAGGCAGGATGCTCTTATGAATATCACCTGTTTTTTCACTTACTGTCATGCTGCTATCAGATTGGACTTGTCTGGCCATTCTCCTCTGGCCTCTCTCATTATTATTATTATTATTATTATTATTATTATCCTTTATTTATATGGCACCACAAGGGTTTCGCAGCGCCCAATTACAGAGTATATATGCACATAAAACAGGAAAACAGAGACTTACAGTTAAAGACAATATACTACAAGTACAGGGTAACTAAGCATAATTACACCAGTAGATGACATAGAGATAAGTATCAAGGTGGCCGAGAACTGCAGGATATGGGCAGCTGAGGAATATTAAAGTGCAAGACATTTTCGCCCACAGAACTCCCACTTGCTGCTTGTGTTTTTGTTTTGTGCACCATTCTCTGTAAACTCTAGAGACAGCTGTCCATGAAATCCCAAGAGCTAAGCAGTTTATGAGATACTCAAGCTACTCCAACTGACACCAACAATTAAAGTCACTTGGCTCACACTTCTTCCCTATTCTTATGTTTGCCACATGATTGATTAGATATTTGCATTAATGAACAGGTGCATTTAATAAACTGGACAGTGTATGACTGTCCACTTTATCCTACGAGATACTGTGCACGTAGGAGTTTTCTGTCAGCGATAGATTATAGAACACAGTGCTGGTTTCTGTCACAGATATAGAGCATATTTTCACCACTGAATGTAGAAGGGTCAAATATAATAAAAAAACACATAAAGGCATGTCAATGTGCTATAATAATCATCCTCCTAAGGCAGTGGTTCCCAAACTGTGTGCCGTGGCACCCTGGGGTGCCGCGGGACACTTGCAGGGGTGCCTTGGGTTGGTGGTCTAGGACCAATTCAAAATATTTATTATCCATGTAATAGGCAAAACTACTACTTGTGGCTGCCAATCATAAAATATGTGTACAAACAGAAGCAAATCTTGTCCCTCACCACATAACTGAACCTAAGTATGACATATAAACATAATTTACTTAATTTCATATTTTTTTATAAATTTCCCAATAAGAAACTTTTGGCCTAGGGGTGCCGTGATAAAAATTCTGATACTCTAGGGCGCCGTGATTCAAAAAAGTTTGGGAACCACTGTCCTAAGGTGTTAGTTGTGAGGAAATAAACAATAATCCCTCAGACTCTGTGGTAGACACATGTTCAAGAAGACTGATGTTGTCACCAAGTATAAATCCTCACACAACGTTCCCTGATATTACGTGTAGTAGGCAAAAACATTGGAACCCCATACTGTGAATAAGATATAATGTGACTGCTGGACAATTTCAATTACACTTTTCTTTCCTGATAATTCAAACACTACTGAATGGGAATCCTAATACAGGTTGAGTATCCCTTATCCAAAATGCTTGGGACCAGAGGTATTTTGGATATCGGATTTTTCCGTATTTTGGAATAATTGCATACCATAATGAGATACCATGGTGATGGGACCTAAATATAAGCACAGAATGCATTTATGTTTCATATACACCTTATACATACAGCCTGAAGGTCATTTTAGCCAATATTTTTTATAACTTTGTACATTAAACAAAGTGTGTGTACATTCACACAATTCATTTATGTTGCATATACACCTTATACACACAGCCTGAAGGTCATTTAATACAATATTTTTAATAACTTTGTGTATTAAACAAAGTTTGTGTACATTGAGCCATCAAAAAACAAGGTTTCACTATCTCACTCTCACTCAAAAAAGTCCGTATTTCGGAATATTAGGATATGGGATACTCAACCTGTACCAGATCGTAAGGGTGGCTCTAGCTGCCACGACACCTCCGCCTAACCTATACTCCTCACACTGAGCTTTGTCTGAGCATTCTGAAGTGTGTAAAATTTCTAAACAGGCATCCAGGTCTACAGTTATAAAAGAGTATTTTATGGAGCTCAGGAATTTCATAGGCCTGTCTGATGGACCAACTCTCTTCTCCCAGATATTGATGCATTATTGGGTGATAATTTGCTAATTTCACAAATTAGACTGAGAAAACTCAATTAAAATTACGGTTGCAGCAGGTTCTCAATATATATCCTTGTCAAGGCAGAAAAAGAAGGTTAATCTGTATGCTAAGTGAATACACTTTCTCAAAATCTTCTAAAAACTATAAGCAGGGATTCTTTATTGTGGGTCAAACATTTAACTATTTTACAAATTCTAGAATTGCTAAATAACTCACTATAGCAGGTTTAACAAAACTGATAACTAAAACCACTTTCAGACATATGACTCGGGAATTTCCCTGCTCAGATTTTTGCTTGAGACCTACTTTCACAGTACACCTGAGACCAGGTCGTCCCCTTTCAGACATTAGCCTGGTCTGCCCTAGCATCCTGCAAGCCAGGGCTGCCAGGCTGCCCTCATGCCACACACACACATATATATGTCATATACACACACGTCACATTCATACACACACATACATGTCATACACACACACAAGTCATATACACACATACATTTCATATACACACATCACACTTATACACACACGTCACACTCATACACACACATGTCACACTCATAAACACACGTCATACACACACACACACACACACACACACCGGGTGAGGGAAGCTGGAAGCACACCTCAGATAGCACACAGCCCAGGGTGTAAGAACAGTCCGAGCAGGGTATAAGAACAGTCCAAGCAGGGTGTAAGACAGTCCAGGCACCCTCCTGGCAGTCTCGGCCTCTTCCTGGCAGTCCTGAACAGCCTATCATTACCTGGAAGTAAAATCCCGGGTTGCACCATTCTCACCTAACCCGAGTTGTCTACCCGGGACCAATGTCCCAGAAAAACCCTGGTCAATAGCAGGGGTGGCGACCCAGGAACATGTTCGCGGATTATTGCCTTTCAGACCTACAGAAATCCTGGATAGACACACGTTCACGCTCAAAAACCAGAGATTTTAAAGTATGTCTGAAAGTCTCTGGACCATTCTAGTTTATCACTAGAAAAAAATAAGAATTTACTCACCGGTAATTCTATTTCTCGTAGTCCGTAGTGGATGCTGGGAACTCCGTAAGGACCATGGGAATAGACGGGCTCCGCAGGAGACTGGGCACTCTAAAAGAAAGATTAGGTACTATCTGGTGTGCACTGGCTCCTCCCTCTATGCCCCTCCTCCAGACCTCAGTTAGGGAAACTGTGCCCGGAAGAGCTGACACAACAAGGAAAGGATTTGGAATCCAGGGTAAGACTCATACCAGCCACACCAATCACACCGTACAACTTGTGATAACCATACCCAGTTAACAGTATGAACAACAACTGAGCCTCATTTAACGGATGGCTCATAACAATAACCCTTTAGTTAAGCAATAACTATATACATGTATTGCAGAGAGTCCGCACTTGGGACGGGCGCCCAGCATCCACTACGGACTACGAGAAATAGAATTACCGGTGAGTAAATTCTTATTTTCTCTGACGTCCTAGTGGATGCTGGGAACTCCGTAAGGACCATGGGGATTATACCAAAGCTCCCAAACGGGCGGGAGAGTGCGGATGACTCTGCAGCACCGCATGAGCAAACTCAAGGTCCTCCTCAGCCAGGGTATCAAACTTGTAGAACTTAGCAAACGTGTTTGACCCCGACCAAGTAGCAGCTCGGCAAAGCTGTAAAGCCGAGACCCCTCGGGCAGCCGCCCAAGAAGAGCCCACCTTCCTTGTGGAATGGGCTTTCACCATTTTGGATGCGGCAATCCAGCCGCAGAGTGAACCAGCTGAATCGTGCTATAGATCCAGCGAACAATAGTCTGCTTCGAAGCAGGAGCGCCAATCTTGTTGGCTGCATACAGAATAAACAGCGAGTCAGACTTTCTGACTCCCGCCGTTCTGGAAACATAAATTTTCAAAGCCCGGACTACGTCCAGCAACTTGGAATCCTCCAAGTCCCTAGTAGCCGCAGGCACCACAATAGGCTGGTTCAAATGAAACGATGATACCACCCTAGGAAGAAATTGGGGACGAGTCCTCAATTCTGCCCTGTCCATATGGAAGATCAGATAAGGGTTTTTACATGACAAAACCGCCAATACTGACATACGCCTAGCCGAAGCTAAGGCCAATAGCATGACCACTTTCCACGTAAGATATTTTAGCTCCATGGTCTTAAGTGGCTCAAACCAGTGGGATTTCAGGAAATCCAACACAACGTTAAGATCCCAAGGTGCCACCGGTGGCACAAAAGGAGGCTAAATATGCAGCACCCCCGGAACAACGTCTGAAGCCAGTTCATTTTTAGAGAAAACGTATAGGGCCGAAATCTTGACCTTTATGGATCCTAATTTTAGGCCCATAGTCACTCCTGACTGTAGGAAGTGCAGGAATCGACCCCGCTGGAATTCCTCTGTAGGGCCTTCCCGGCCTCACACCAAGCAACCTATTTTCGCCATATACAGTGAAAAAGTCTTGCTGTCACGTCTTTCCTAGCCTTTATCAGCGTAGGAATAACTGCATCCGGAATGCCCTTTTCCGCTAGGATCCGGCGTTCAACCGCCATGCCGTCAAATGCAGCCGCGGTAAATTTTGGAACAGACAGGGCCCCTGTTGCAACATGTCCTGTCTGAGAGGCAGAAGCCCGGAGTCCTCTGAGAGCATTTCCTGCAGCTCCGGGTACCGAGTCCTTCTTGGCCAATTCGGAGCAACGAATATTGTTTTCACTCCTCCTTTTATTACAAATCTCAGCCCTTGGGTATGAGAGGAAGAGGAGGGAATACAGAGACCGACTGGAACATCCACGGTGTTACTAGTGCGACCACAGCTATCACCTGAGGGTCCCTTGACCCGGCGTAAAACCTTTTTTAGCTTTTTATTGAGGTGGGACGCCATCTAGTCCACCTTAGGCAGTTCCCATCAATTTTCAAACTGCGTGAAGACTTCCTGATGAAGTCCCCACTTTCCCGGGTGGAGGTCGTGCCTGCTGAGGAAGTCTGCTTCCCAGATGTCCACTCCCGGAACGAACACTGCTGACAGTGCGCTTACTTGATTCTCCGCCCAGCGAAGAATTCTGGTGGCTTCTACCCTCGCCACCCTGCTCCTTGTGCCACCTTGGCGGTTTACATGAACCCTTGCGATCTGACTGGATCAGAACCGGTTGGTCGCGAAGCAGGATCTCCGCTTGACTTAGGGCATTGTATATGGCCCTTAGTTCCAGGATATTGATGTGAAAGCAAGTCAGTTGACTTGACCACAGACCTTGGAAATTTCTTCCCTGTGTAACTGCCCCCCACCCTCGGAGGCTTGCATCCATGGTCACCAGGATCCAGTCCTGAATGCCGAATCTGCGGCCCTCGAGAAGGTGAGCACTCTGCAGCCACCACAGGAGAGACACCCTGGCCCTGGGGGATAGGGTGATTAACCGATGCATCTGAAGAGGTGATCCGGACCACTTGTCCAGTAAGTTCCATTGGAAGGTCCTCGCATGGAACCTGCCTAAGGGGATGGCCTCGTATAATGCCACCATCCTTCCCAGGACTCGAGTGCAGTGATGCACTGACACCTGTTTTGGTTTTAATAGATTCCTGACCAGTGTCATGAGCTCCTGAGCTCTCTCTATCGGGAGATAACCCTTTTCTGGTCTGTGTCTAGGATCGTGCCTAGGAGAGGCAGATGAGCTGTAGGAAACATCTGCGACTTTGGAATATATAGAATCCAGCCGTGCTGCCGTTACACTTCCAGAGAAAGTGATACGCTGTTCAGCAACTGCTCTCTTGATCTCGCTTTTATGAGGAGATCGTCCAAGTACGTGATAATAGTGACACCTTGCTTCTGCAGGAGCACAATCATATCCGCCATTACCATGGTGAATATTCTCGGGGCCGTGGAGAGACCAAACGGCAACATCTGAAATTGGTAATGACAATCCTGTACCGCAATTCTGAGGTACGCCTAATGAGGTGGATAAATGGGGACCTGAAGGTATGCATCCCTTATGTCCCAATTCACAATAAAGTCTCCCCTTTTTAGGCTTGCACTGACCGCTCTTAGCGATTCCATCTTGAACTTGAACCTTCTCAGGTATATGTTCAGGGATTTTTAATTCAATATGGGTCTGACCGAACCGTCTGGTTTCGGGATTACAACATGGTCGAATAATAACACCCTCTTGTTGAAGGAGGGGACCCTTGACCACCACCTGTTAAAGATACAATTTGTGAATTGCAGTTAACACTGGCTCCCTCTCTTGGGGGGAAGCCCGCAGGGCCGTCGGTGAGGGGGCATCTTCTCACAATCCAGCTTGTATCCCTGAGACACAATATCTATTGCCCAGGGATCGAACAGGGAGTGAACCCACTTGTGGCTGAACTTACGAAGGCGTGTCCCCACCGGGCCTAGCTCCGCCTGTGGAGCCCCAGCGACATTGGTGGATTTTTGTAGGGGCCGGGGAGGACTTCTGTTCCTGGGAACTAGCTGCCCGGCTCTGACAAGAAAGGACGCACCTCAGACTTTCTTGTTTCTTTATACGAAAGGCTGCATTTAATAATGTTGTGCTTTCTTTGTGCACACTATCTGCAGGATCCCTGAGAATAGCAAGTGCTACCGTCTGTGCAAACAGGACACCCCAGGGGAAGATTCTCAACATATCCTGGCCCTAGTGGGGAAAGGATACAGCCTGAGAATTCTCTTGTGGGAAGCTGCCGTCTCTTGTCTGGAGATTCCCGCTCTTTTTCCTCATGAGAGGAGGGAAATTTACCTCAGCATTCTTCCCCTTAAACATGTGTACTCTCGTGTCAGGGACAGATGAGTCATCAGTGATATGCAAATCATCTTTTATTTCAATAATCATATATTGAATACCTTCTAGCCATCTTGGCTGTAACTTTGCATTATCGTAGTCGACAGTGGAGTTAAACTCCATGTCGATACCAGTGTTTGTTATTATGGATAGTGAGCATTGAGAGACTCTGAAAGTCTCTGTGACATAGGGACAGACCTAGGTAGATTTCCTGTCTGTTCCCTAACCTTTTGTGCAATAAATTCACCTTAGCACTTACACATATCCAAACAGGTGTCGGCGTTGTGGACGGAGACACCCTCTCACACACATATCCGCTCTATCACCTCCTTAGAGGAGCCTTTTACCTCAGACATGTCGACACATGCGTACCGACACACCACACACACAGGGGATGCTCTATTTGAGGACAGTTCCCCCACAAGGCCCTTTGGAGAGACAGAGAGAGAGTATGCCAGCACACACCCCAGCGCTATATAACCCAGGGATTACACTACAACTCAGTGTTTACCCAGTAGCTGCTGTATATACAAATTTTGTGCCTAAATTTTTGTGGCCCCCCCTCTCTTTTCACCCTTTGTGTACCAGGATACTGCCGGGGAGAGCCTGGGGAGCTTCCTTCCAGCGGAGCTGTGAAGAGAAAATGGCGCTGGTGTGCTGAGGAAGAAGGCCCGGCCCCCTCAGCGGCGGGCTTCTGTCCTGTTTCTGACTAAAAATGGCGGGGGTTCTACACATATACAGTCACAGACTGTATTATGTGTATTTATTGCCAAAAGGTATTCTTATTGCTGCCCAGGGCGCCCCCCCCCCCCCCAGTGCCCTGCACCCTACAGTGACCGGAGTGTGTGGTGTGCAGTGGGAGCAATGGCGCACAGCTGCAGTGCTGTGCGCTACCTTAATGAAGACCGGAGTCTTCTGCCGCCGATTTTATCTCCTTCTTCTGTCTTCTGGCTCTGCAAGGGGGACGGCGGCGCGGCTCCGGGAACGGACGATCGAGGTCAGGCCCTGTGTTCGAACCCTCTGGAGCTAATGGTGTCCAGTAGCCTAAGAAGTAGAGATGTGCACCGGAAATTTTTCGGGTTTTGTGTTTTGGTTTTGGGTTCGGTTCCGTGGCCGTGTTTTGGGTTCGAACGCGTTTTGGCAAAACCTCACCGAATTTTTTTTGTCGGATTCGGGTGTGTTTTGGATTCGGGTGTTTTTTTCAAATAACCCTAAAAATCAGCTTAAATCATAGAATTTGGGGGTCATTTTGATCCCAAAGTATTATTAACCTCAATAACCATAATTTCCACTCATTTTCAGTCTATTCTGAACACCTCACACCTCACAATATTATTTTTAGTCCTAAAATTTGCACCGAGGTCGCTGGATGACTAAGCTCAGCGACCCAAGTGGCCGACACAAACACCTGGCCCATCTAGGAGTGGCACTGCAGTGTCACGCAGGATGGCCCTTCCAAAAAACACTCCCCAAACAGCACATGACGCAAAGAAAAAAAGAGGCGCAATGAGGTAGCTGTGTGACTAAGCTCAGCGACCCTAGTGGCCGACACAAACACCTGGCCCATCTAGGAGTGTCACTGCAGTGTCACGCAGGATGGCCCTTCCAAAAAACACTCCCCAAACAGCACATGACGCAAAGAAAAATGAAAGAAAAAAGAGGTGCAAGATGGAATTGTCCTTGGGCCCTCCCACCCACCCTTATGTTGTATAAACAGGACATGCACACTTTAACCAACCCATCATTTCAGTGACAGGGTCTGCCACACGACTGTGACTGAAATGACGGGTTGGTTTGGACCCCCACCAAAAAAGAAGCAATTAATCTCTCCTTGCACAAACTGGCTCTACAGAGGCAAGATGTCCACCTCATCATCATCCTCCGATTCATCACCGTGTACATCCCCCTCCTCACAGATTATCAATTCGTCCCCACTGGAATCCACCATCACAGCTCCCTGTGTACTTTGTGGAGGCAATTGCTGCTGGTGAATGTCTCCATGGAGGAATTGATTATAATTAATTTTAATGAACATCATCTTCTCCACATTTTCTGGAAGTAACCTCATACGCCGATTGCTGACAAGGTGAGCGGCGGCACTAAACACTCTTTCGGAGTACACACTTGTGGGAGGGCAACTTAGGTAGAATAAAGCCAGTTTGTGCAAGGGCCTCCAAATTGCCTCTTTTTCCTGCCAGTATACGTACGGACTGTCTGACGTGCCTACTTGGATGCGGTCACTCATATAATCCTCCACCATTCTTTCAATGGTGAGAGAATCATATGCAGTGACAGTAGACGACATGTCCGTAATCGTTGTCAGGTCCTTCAGTCCGGACCAGATGTCAGCATCAGCAGTCGCTCCAGACTGCCCTGCATCACCGCCAGCGGGTGGGCTCGGAATTCTGAGCCTTTTCCTCGCACCCCCAGTTGCGGGAGAATGTGAAGGAGGAGATGTTGACAGGTCGCGTTCCGCTTGACTTGACAATTTTCTCACCAGCAGTTCTTTGAACCCCTGCAGACTTGTGTCTGCCGGAAAGAGAGATACAACGTAGGTTTTAAATCTAGGATCGAGCACGGTGGCCAAAATGTAGTGCTCTAATTTCAACAGATTGACCACCCGTGAATCCTTGTTAAGCGAATTAAGGGCTCCATCCACAAGTCCCACATGCCTAGCGGAATCGCTCAGTGTTAGCTCCTCCTTCAATGTCTCCAGCTTCTTCTGCAAAAGCCTGATGAGGGGAATGACCTGACTCAGGCTGGCAGTGTCTGAACTGACTTCACGTGTGGCAAGTTCAAAAGGTTGCAGAACCTTGCACAACGTTGAAATCATTCTCCACTGCGCTTGAGACAGGTGCATTCCACCTCCTATATCGTGGTCAGTTGTATAGGCTTGAATGGCCTTTTGTTGCTCCTCCAACCTCTGAAGCATATAGAGGGTTGAATTCCACCTCGTTACCACTTCTTGCTTCAGATGATGGCAGGGCAGGTTCAGGCGTTTTTGGTGTTGCTCCAGTCTTCTGTACGTGGTGCCTGTACGCCGAAAGTGTCCCGCAATTCTTCTGGCCACCGACAGCATCTCTTGCACGCCCCTCTCGTTTTTTAAATAATTCTGCACCACCAAATTCAAGGTATGTGCAAAACATGGGACGTGCTGGAATTTGCCCATATTTAATGCACACACAATATTGCTGGCGTTGTCCGATGCCACAAATCCACAGGAGAGTCCAATTGGGGTAAGCCATTCTGCGATGATCTTCCTCAGTTGCCGTAAGAGGTTTTTAGCTGTGTGCGTATTCTGGAAAGCGGTGATACAAAGCGTAGCCTGCCTAGGAAAGAGTTGGCGTTTGCGAGATGCTGCTACTGGTGCTGCCGCTGCTGTTCTTGCGGCAGGAGTCAATACATCTACCCAGTGGGCTGTCACAGTCATATAGTCCTGAGTCTGCCCTGCTCCACTTGTCCACATGTCCGTGGTTAAGTGGACATTGGGTACAACTGCATTTTTTAGGACACTGGTGAGTCTTTTTCTGAGGTCTGTGTACATTTTCGGTATCGCCTGCCTAGAGAAATGGAACCTAGATGGTATTTGGTACCGGGGACACAGTACCTCAATCAAGTCTATAGTTGGCTCTGCAGTAATGATGGATACCGGAACCACGTTTCTCACCGCCAAGGATGCCAAGGCCTCAGTTATCCGTTTTGCAGCAGGATGACTGCTGTGATATTTCATCTTCCTCGCAAAGGACTGTTTGACAGTCAATTGCTTGGTGGAAGTAGTAAAAGTGGTCTTACGACTTCCCTTCTGGGATGACCATCGACTCCCAGCAGCAACAACAGCAGCGCCAGCAGCAGTAGGCGTTACACTCAAGGATGCATCGGAGGAATCCCAGGCAGGAGAGGACTTGTCAGAATTGCCAGTGACATGGCCTGCAGGACTATTGGCATTCCTGGGGAAGGAGGAAATTGACACTGAGGGAGTTGGTGGGGTGGTTTGCGTGAGCTTGGTTACAAGAGGAAGGGGTTTACTGGTCAGTGGACTGCTTCCGCTGTCGCCCAAAGTTTTTGAACTTGTCACTGACTTATGATGAATGCGCTGCAGGTGACGTATAAGGGAGGATTAACGTCCTTACCCCTACTTATTACAGCTTGACAAAGGCAACACACGGCTTGACAAATGTTGTCCGCATTTCTGTTGAAATACTTCCACACCGAAGAGCTGATTTTTTTGGTATTTTCACCAGGCATGTCAATGGCCATATTCCTCCCACGGACAACAGGTGTCTCCCCGGGTGCCTGACTTAAACAAACCACCTCACCATCAGAATCCTCCTTGTCAATTTCCTCCCCAGCGCCAGCAACACCCATATCCTCCTCATCCTGGTGTACTTCAACACTGACATCTTCAATCTGACTATCAGGAACTGGACTGCGGGTGCTCCTTCCAGCACTTGCAGGGGGCGTGCAAATGGTGGAAGGCGCATGCTCTTCACGTCCAGTGTTGGGAAGGTCAGGCATCGCAACCGACACAATTGGACTCTCCTTGTGGATTTGTGATTTCGAAGAACGCACAGTTCTTTGCTGTGCTTTTGCCAGCTTAAGTCTTTTCATTTTTCTAGCGAGAGGCTGAGTGCTTCCATCCTCATGTGAAGCTGAACCACTAGCCATGAACATAGGCCAGGGCCTCAGCCGTTCCTTGCCACTCCGTGTGGTAAATGGCATATTGGCAAGTTTACGCTTCTCCTCCGACGATTTTATTTTAGATTTTTGAGTCCTTTTTTTACTGATATTTTGTGTTTTGGATTTTACATGCTCTGTACTATGACATTGGGCATCGGCCTTGGCAGACGACGTTGATGGAATTTCATCGTCTCGGCCATGACTAGTGGCAGCAGCTTCAGCACGAGGTGGAAGTGGATCTTGATCTTTCCCTATTTTTGGAACCTCAACATTTTTGTTCTCCATATTTTAATAGGCACAACTAAAAGGCACCTCAGGTAAACAATGGAGATGGATGGATACTAGTATACTTATGGATGACGAGTGACTGACGACACAGAGGTAGCTACAGCTGTGGACTACCGTACTGCGTCTGCTAGTATAGAGATGATAATGATATAAAAAAAATATATATATCACTACTGCAGGTATATATAATATAATGACGGACCTGCTGGACACTGTCAGCAGACTCCTAAACTACTAGTATGAAGAAGATAGGAAAAAACCCCCCACCACAGGTAGGTATACAATTATGGACGAGCACTGACGACACAGAGGTAGCCACAGCCGTGGACTACCGTACTGCATCTGCTAGTATAGAGATGATAATGATATAAAAAATATATATATATCACTACTGCAGGTATATATAATATAATGACGGACCTGCTGGACACTGTCAGCAGACTCCTAAACTACTAGTATGAAGAAGATAGAAAAAAAAAACCCACCACAGGTAGGTATACAATTATGGACGAGCACTGACGACACAGAGGTAGCTACAGCCGTGGACTACCGTACTGCGTCTGCTAGTATAGAGATGATAATGATATAAAAAATATATATATATCACTACTGCAGGTATATATAATATAATGACGGACCTGCTGGACACTGTCAGCAGACTCCTAAACTACTAGTATGAAGAAGATAGAAAAAAAAAACCCACCACAGGTAGGTATACAATTATGGACGAGCACTGACGACACAGAGGTAGCCACAGCCGTGGACTACCGTACTGCATCTGCTAATATAGAGATGATAAAGATGATAGAGATGAACAAAAAAAATATAACACTACTGCAGGTAAATATTTATATAATATAATGAATGACGGACCTGCTGGACACTGTCAGCAGAATGCGTTTATAGAATAAAAAAAAAAAACACCACAGGAGTGTTTAACTTTTTCAGGCAGACAATATACTGGTGGTCACTGGTCAGTCACACTGGCAGCAAAAGTGTGCACTGTACTCCTGCTATAACTGCACCCCAGTCTCCCCCACAATTCAGCTGTGTGAGCAGTGAGCACTCAGCACAGTCAGATATACATAGATGATATTATCATGCAGCACACTGAGGCTGAGCACAGATATGGTATGTGACTGTGTATCGTTTTTTTTCAGGCAGAGAACGGATTATATTAAATAATAAATAAAACTGGTGGTGGTCAGTCACTAGTAACTAACTATCAGCAAAACTCTGCACTCTGAGTACTCCTAATGCTCCCCAAAATTACTAAGTAATCAACTCAAGTGTCTCTATCTATTCTAACGGAGAGGACGCCAGCCACGTCCTCTCCCTATCAATCTCAATGCACGTGTGAAAATGGCGGCGACGCGCGGCTCCTTATATAGAATCCGAGTCTCGCGATAGAATACGAGCCTCGCGAGAATCCGACAGCGGGATGATGACGTTCGGGCGCGCTCGGGTTAGCCAAGCAAGGCGGGAAGATCCGAGTCTGCCTCGAACCCGTGTAAAAAGGCTGAAGTTCGGGGGGGTTCGGATTCCGAGGAACCGAACCCGCTCATCTCTACTAAGAAGCACAAGCTAGCTGCACGCAGGTAGGTTTGCTTCTCTCCCCTCAGTCCCACGTAGCAGTGAGTCTGTTGCCAGCAGATCTCACTGAAAATAAAAAACCTAACAAATACTTTCTTTCTAGCAAGCTCAGGAGAGCCCACTAGGTGCATCCAGCTCTGGCCGGGCACAGATTCTAACTGAGGTCTGGAGGAGGGGCAATGAGGGAGGAGCCAGTGCACACCAGATAGTACCTAATCTTTCTTTTAGAGTGCCCTGTCTCCTGCGGAGCCCGTCTATTCCCATGGTCCTTACGGAGTTCCCAGCATCCACTAGGACGTCAGAGAAACATTTTTTAATAGCTTATCAGTCATAACTTCCCTATCAGAAAAGCCCCCAAAACTGTCAGAGTTCTAAAGATTCCATATGGACAGTTTTCATGGCATTCCCTTTATTAAAGCAGAATGGTTTCTGCGCTAAACTAGATCTCTAGAATGCTTTCTTTCCATTTTCATATATCTAAATAACAGTAGGTTACAGTTTTATTGAAAAGTTATATTGTACCAGTGTTATGTCATGTATTTTGTTTCTCAGACACAACTTATACATTGTCCACTGGAACAATAGTCGCCACCTCATCTAAGAGCTGGATTAAGACTTTGGAGGATCCGGGGCACGTAATACTGGGGGCCCCCCAAATATTTGGGATGCAGGGACCTGGTTCTTCAGCGCGTACATGAAAAGAGGGTGTGGTCACACATCATGCCCCCATTTCATGTTACAAAGGGTGCATGTAGATGACTTCCTGAGTTGCTAGGCTGCCCCCCAGCCTCACGCACACAGCAGGAGAGGCTAGCTAGTGCTAGTTTCATCATCATTATCATTGAATATCAGTACCAGCCCTCCAGAACCCACAAGCTCCTGGCAAGATTATATGTGTCTGCAGTGAGTTTACCTCCGTATTTACTTTCACGCAAATAATCATACACATACGTAACATACTGTACATATATACAGTCACAGGCACACTTGATATTCATGGGTACACTTTACGCGATCACTTTCATTACGCAAAGCTGAGCCTGGATACATCTGTAGTGTACATACAGACAGACAGTGTCCCTTCCCTGAGTCCCTCTTACTTTATAGGCTGGCTGCTGGATACTCTTAATCTCTCTGGCACCAGTGGCAGATTTGAGAGTCAGACCTCCCCTAGGCACAATATTATTGCCCCTCTCCCTAATCCTACCTTGTCTTTTGTAATAGAATTGTCCTTTACCATAAGCTGTGATAATATCTCAGTCAGCAGAGCAACAGCCTCTACAGGCAAGGTCCCTACGTTTGAATCCTGATAAAGTACCCTTCCTTCTAGTACATGCTTTGAATAATGGGACCTGACTCCTCAGGAGAAATGGGGAGTAATACAAGAGTTTGGCTATGACTTACCTACAAAAATCCAAAATTTCTCTCAATGATTTAGCAGCACTAAGTGGGACTTTGACTTTGTTCCACATTCCTGTCTTGTGCAGGAACCCATAAGCACTCCTGAAGTTTCTTACAAACCTGCCAATTGCTAGTCAGGCATGAGTTACCTGTGCTTCCATGTCATATGGGAGATATCTAATTGAGATTCACTGCCAAATTACAAGTATATGTTAGATCGTCCCTTGATTTTAACGACAACATCAGATGTGTCTCCACTGGGATAGGAAGATTTCTCCCAACACAGCTATACAAGGAGAATGATCAGGAGAAGAAAATAGCCTTCATATCAATATATTCCATCTAAGAGCTGAGAAAATAACTTTTCAATCTCGATCTCTTTAACCTGCCAAGAGACACAATGATCTAGTTCTTCTCTGGACAATGTGACAGCTATATCCTACATAAACATAATGGGGAAAATATTTTAATGTTCATTTGCATGGAAGCTTTGGATATTCATCTGGAGACCATAGAAAGGAACATAATTATTAATTAACTAGCAGATTCCCTTTCCTCTCTGATTACCTCGACTTCCTTATCAGAGATTGTCTATTTCTTATACACTGGCTTCCCTCTTAGCTTTAGCATTTGCAACAAGAGGAGTTGACGTACCTTATTTATTGCCTCATACCCAAGATTCTCAACCCCTAGAAGTGTACCAAATGATTCTCAAGGATCATATCAAAACATCTCTTATGTAGATGTATTTAGTAGAAACAGACATAATTAAAGATGATAAATAACCAAATATTTACATTGTCTCATGTTTATCTACTTACCCCATTTGTTAAATATACAGCAATAATTTATTACCTGTAGAAAACCTTTCTGTACAGCTAAACCCTCTATCCTTATAGAATACATTCTTTGTTACATGATAGCACCTGGAATTGATATTTCTCAACTTGAGGTCCTCTCTCTACTGGGTAACACTGCATCTAAAGCTGCCTCAAAATCTTACCTCTTCTAACTATCATGCATGCTGCAAGCTGGTCATCTGTAAGTACAATTGCTAAATATTATGGAGACGGGTTATCAGGAGACTATAGATGCATACACACTTGCCGAGAAAGTAAACAACGTCGCTCATTTTCATCCTTCCTGAGCGATGTTGTTTACTTTCTCGGCAGGTGTGTATGCTGCCGCCAACAAGCCATGCATGGTCCCGCGGGTCGTCAACGACCCTCGCTGTCGGCTGTGCATGCAGCTCAATTTTTACTGTTGTCCAAGAGCTGCATGCATGGCCTGGCAGCGGCATGACATTACTGAGCGATATGGTCATCATATCACTCAGTGTGTATGCACTGGAGCTGACCGCCCTGGCCCAGGAGGGGAAACACTAGGCGACGTCGCTCATAGAGCATGACGCCTAGTATAGACCCACCTTTAGGCTGAAGGGAATTTTACCTCAAACTCTGATATACCCTCAACTTCAATGGATTATGAGTGCAGTTTGACACTACTCGAAGGCTACTTTTTGAGAGGAGTTGTCAAAATGAACGCATCTCAGAAGGTCTTCCCTTACAAACATTTATGCACAAGGCTCATTTGACATTAATGCAGTCATAAGCATAACATTATTGGAGACGTAAGATTAAGAAAATATTAGGTCTAAGAGAGCAACAAACAAGTGTGTGGCAGTCTGCCCATCAGCAGTTGCTAGGTGGCAATCTCCCAAACAACAAACTGTCATTTGCAGGAATCTATGATCTACAAACTTTCTTTGTTCTAGAATTCTCACACCCTCCACACGCAATTGGATTGTCCTCATAGGCCTTGTTCTCCAGTTGTGTACATTTATATATATTCCATCTGTAATTGTCTAAATATATAAGAAAGTTGTGCATATAATATATATATAGTGCATGCAAGTATAACCAGTCAAAAGAAAGAGCCATAAGAAAGAAAGAGCTATAAGTGTGTGTTTACCAGTATTGTTTGCCTAAATAAACGGTTAAGTCGGTTCAGACATGAAGTGCGAATATTATTCTGCTTGTGTTCCAACACACACAATATTAACCCTAATGTTTGCTAGTTATTAGGATTGCTAACAGTAAGCTTCTCAAAATCTGATTCCGTGAGCAGTAGCAGAGTTTAAGGATGGACAGGCGCACAGGTTTAAAACCCAAATGAAATATCCCGCACAGGACCAAAGAATGATGCTTATATTGTAACCAGCAAGATTGTCATTGAAAATTGAGAACCACTGTTCTCATATACTACATATTTCTCGCTGGAGGTGCTCCAAGGAATCAAATACAATATATGGAAAGGGTATAACTAGGCCTCGGTTAGTTCCAGAAAGATAATTCCTTTGTGGGCACTCTTTTATATTGCCATAAAGATAAATGATAATCAATTAAAACATAACTTTGAATACAATCTTCCTTAAATATATGGGTGTTATGACTGATAATAAAGTTGTGACACAGTCAACCTTTCATATAAAATATCCCAGAACGGGAGGGAGAGCGCGGAGGTTCCTGCAGAACTGATTGCCCAAACTTCAGGTCCTCAGAGGTCAGAGTATCGAACTTGTAGAACTTCGACCCCGACCAAGTAGCCGCTCGGCAAAGTTGTAAAGCCGAGACACCCCAGGCAGCCGCCCAGGAAGAACCCACCTTACGAGTAGAGTGGGCCTTAACAGATTTTGGATGCGGCAATCCTGCCATAGAATACGCATGCTGGATAGTGAACCTGATACAGCGAGAAATCATCTGCTTAGAAGCAGGCCACCCAACCTTGTTGGGATCATAAAGGACAAACAGAGCATCCGACTTTCTGTAATGAGCAGTCCTCTTCACATAGATCTTCAAAGCCTGTACAACATCCAAGGACTTTGAGGTAATTGAGGAGTCAGTAGCCACTGGCACCACCTCTGGAAGAAAATGGACAAGACCGAAATCTGGACTTTTATGGAGCCCAAACGTAGGCCCACATCCACACCTGCTTGAAGGAAGAGGAGAAACCGCCCAAGTTGAAACTCCACCGTGGGAAACTTCTTGGATTCACACCAAGACATGTACTTTTTCCAAATTCGATGGTAGCGTTTACACGTTACTCCTTTCCTAGCCTGTATAAAGGTAGGAATAACTTTGTTCGGAATGCCCTTCCGAGCTTAGATCTGGCGTTCGACCTCCATGCCATCAAACATAGCCGTGGTAAGTCTTGATAAGCAAATGGCCCTTGTTGCAGAAGGTCCTCTCGAAGAGGAAGTGGCCTCGGATCTTCCAGCAGTAACTCCAGAAGATCCGCGTACAAAGCTCTTCTTGGCCAGTCAGGAGCAATGAGGATCGCCTGAACTCTTGTTTTCTTTATGAGTTTTAGAATTCTTGGGATGAGTGGAAGTGGAGGGAACATGTACACTGACTTGAACACCCACGGAGTTACCAGGGCGTTCACCGCCACTGCCTGTGGGTCTCGCAACCTGGAACAGTATCTCTGAAGCTTCTTGTTGAGGCGGGAGGCCATCATGTCTATCTGAGGTACACCCCAAAGATTTGTCACCTCTGTGAACACCTCCAGATGGAGGCCCCACTTTCCCAGATGGAGATCGTGTCTGCTGAGGAAGTCCGCTTCCCAGTTGTCCACTCCTGGAATGAAGATTGCTGACAGCGCCACTGCGTGTCTGTATACCCAAAGGAAAATTCTTGTTACCTACGACATTGCAACCCTGCGCTTCGTTCCGCCCTGTTGGTTTATATAGGCTACCATCGTTACATTGTCCGACTGCACCTGAATGGCCTGATCTTGCAGAAGATGTGCCACTTGTAGAAGATCGCTGTACACGGCTCTTAGTTCCAGAATGTTTATCGGAAGAATGGATTCCAGACTTGACCACCCAAGGTTTCCCCTTGGGAGACAACGCCCCAACCTCTGAGACTTGCATCCGTGGTTAGAAGGATCCAGTTCTGAATCCCGAACCTGCGGCCCGCGATAAGGTGAGGCATTTGTAACCACCATAGGAGTGAAATCCTGGCTTTCGGTGACAGACAAATTCTCTGGTGCATGTGCAGGTGAGATCCGGACCACTTGTCTAGGAGATCCAGTTGGAAGGAGCGTGCATGAAATTTTCCCTACTGTAGAGCCTCGTAGGAGGCAACCATCTTCCCCAGAAAGTGTATGCACCTGAACTGATATCTGGGCAGGCTTCAAGACATCCCGGACCATTGTTGGTATCACCAATGCCTTCTCCACCGGTAGAAACACCCTCTGCACTTCCGTGTCGAGGATCATCCCCAGGAAAGACAATCTCCTTGTCGGCTCCAAATGTGACTTTGAAAGATTCAGGATCCATCCATGATCCCTGAGCAGTCGAGTCGTGAGACTGAAACAACCTCTCCCTGGACGATGCCTTTATCAGCAGATCATCCAGATATGGAATTATGTTCACTCCCCGTCTGCGGAGGAGTACCATCATCTCTGCCATCACCTTGGTGAACACCCTCGGTGCTGTGGAGAGGCCGAATGGCAGTGCCTGGAACTGATAGTGACAGTCCAACAGTGCAAATCTGAGATAAGCCTGGTGTGGCGGCCAAATTGGAATGTGGAGGTACGCATCCTTGATATCCAGGGATGCCAGGAATTCCCCCTCCTCCAGACCTGAGATCACCGCACTCAGAGACTCCATTTTGAACTTGAATTCCCTCAAATAAGGGTTTAACGACTTCAGGTTCAAAATTGGTCTGACCGAACCATCCGGTTTCGGTACCACAAATAGGTTTGAATAGTAACCCTTGCTTTCCAGATGAGGTGGAACTGGAACAATTACATTTGCCTTTTCTAATTTTTGAATGTCTTCCTGTAGGATAGCCCTTTCTGTCAGCAAAGCTGGTAAGCCTGGCTTGAAGAATCTGTGAGGTGGGAGCTCTTGAAACTCCAGTCTGCACCCCTGGGACACAATATCCTGTACCCAGGGATCCAGGCCGGATGATATCCAGACGTGACTGAAAAGTCTGAGTCTCGCTCCCACCTGCCCGCTCTCCAGGCTGTGAGGTCCACGTCATGCTGAGGATTTTGAGGAAACAGAGCCAGGCTTCTGTTCCTGTAAACCTGCAGGTGTGGGTTTTCTGGATTTTCCCCGACCACCTCTGAAGAAAGTGGAAGGGGGCTTGGACTTCTTAAGCTTTGCGGTCCGAAAGGACTGCATTGTAGATGTAGAAAAAAAAAATTTGGTGTCTGAGTGGCTGAGGGAATGGTTGACTTATCCGCGGTTGTCATGGAGATCCACGCATCCAATGCTTCCCCAAATAGAGCCTGACCTGTGAAGGGTAAGTTCTCCACACTTCTCTTGGTTTCCGCGTCTGCAGACCATTGGCACAGCCAGAGTCCCCTGCGTGCCGAGACAGCCACGGAAGACATCCGTCAAATAATGCATTTAACTCCTTAGACACAGGAAAGGTCAGGGAGGCTTTCTTATTGTCTGTAAAGTAAGCCTCCTTGACCTGCTCAGGTGATTTGTCAGAAATGTTTAACACATCCCTAATATCCTTAATTATGAGCTGCACCCCCTTTGCAACGGATGCCTCACCCCCCCCCCCCCCCCCCCGCATATCCCCATCACGTCTCCCGTATCAGAGTCGGTATCCGTGACGATCTGCATAATTTGGGCAAGAGCACGCTTCTTTGGGCATATACCAGGGGAGTTTGAGGAGGTAGTGGGAACAGAACAAGACAAAACCTCTACAGATTACTCAAAACCTGTGTTTCAGTCTCAATATGAGCAATCCTAGATGAAATCTGGGATATCATTCCCTTAATTGAAGCTACCCACAACGGTTCGGATTCAGAAGGCTGAGACATGATATTACATTCCTGAGTACATGGAATGGATTCCTCTGGGGAAGATACATACTCTGACACATACAAGACACAGAGTCCCTGGACATGGTAATGTGAGAAATATGTACACACGCACACACACACACACACACACACACACACAGGAAAATGTCAGACACAGTTTCCCCCCAAGTACCTTCAGAGAGACACAGAGTTAATGGAGCCAGCACC